>NC_045616.1:21537718-21840748 GCF_009829155.1 Mustela erminea | reverse complement strand
AAAATCTATCTATGAAAAACCCACATGAGTATCATTCTCAATGGGGAAAAGCTAACAGCCTTCCCTCTGAGATCAGGAACATGACAAGGATGTCGACTCTTGCCACTATTGTTCAACATAGTACTAGAAGTCCTAGCAACAGCAATCAGAAAACAGAAAGAAATAAAAGGTATTCAAATTGTCAATGAAGTAGTCAAACTCTCTCTCTTCGCAGATGACATGACACTTTATATGGCACACCCAAAAGACTTCACCCCCGAACTACTACAACTTATACAGCAATTCAGTAATGTGGCAGGATACAAAATCAATGTATAGAAATCCATTGCTTCTTATACACTAATAATGAAAATATAGAAAGGGAAATTAGAGAATCCATCCCATTTACAATAGCACTAAGAACCTTAAGATACCTGGTAATAAACCTAACCAAAGAGGTAAAGGATCTGTACTCGAGGAACTACAAAACACTCATGAAAGAAATTGAAGAAGATACAAAAAGGTGGAAGAGCATTCCATGCTCATGGATCTGAAGAATAAACATTGTTAAAATGTCTATACTGCTCAGAGCAATTTATACTTTCAATGCCATCCCAATCAAAATTCCACTCAAAAGACAAATAATCACATTCAAAAATGGGCAGAAGACATGAACAGACACTTCTCCAAAGAAGACATACAAATGGCTAACAGACACATGAAAAAATGTTCATCATTATTAGTCATCAGGGAGATTCAAATCAAAACCACATTGTGATACCACCTTACACCAGTTAGAATGGCCAAAATTAACATATGTTGGAGAGGATGTAGAGAAAGGGGAACCCTCTTACATTGTTGGTGAGAATGCAAGTTGGTGCAGCCATTTGGAAAATAGTGTGGAGATTCCTCAAAAAATTAAAAATAGAGTTACCCTGTGACCCAGCAATCACACTACTAGGTATTTATCCCAAAGATACAGATGTAGTGAAAAAAAGGGCTATCTGTACCCCAATATTCACAACAGCAATGGCCACAATCACCAAGCTGTGAAAGAGCCAAGATGCCCTCCAACAGATGAATGGATAAAGATGTGGTCCAGGGGCACCTGGGTGGCTCAGTGGGTTAGGCCTCTGCCTTGGGCTCAGGTCATGATCTCAGGGTCCTGGGATCGAGCCCTGCATTGGGCTCTCTGCTTGGCAGGGAGCCTGCTTCCTCCTCTCTCTCTCTCTCTCTCTTTCTCTCTCTGCCTGCCTCTCTGTCTACTTGTGATCTCTCCCTGTCAAATAAATTAATAAAATATTAAAAAAAAAAGAAGAAGATGTGGTGCATATAAACAATGGAGTATTATGCCTCCATCAGAAAGGATGAATACCCTACTTCCGTATCAACATGGATGGGACTGGAGGAGATTATGCTGAGTGAAATAAGTCAAGCAGAGAAAGTCAATTATCATATAGTTTCACTTACTTGTGGAGCATAAGGAATAACATGGAGGACTTTAGGAGAAGGAAAGGAAAAGGGAATTGGGGGAAATCGGAGGGGGAGACAAACCATGAGAGACCATGGACTCTGAGAAACAAACTGAGGGTTTGGGTGGGGAGGAAGGTGAGGGGTTGGGTGAGCCTGGTGTGGGTATTAAGGAGGGTATATATTACATGGAGCACCAAGTGTGGTGCATAAACAATAAATCTTGGAACACTGAAAAAATAAAATTTTTTAAAAATCAAACATTTCAAAATTATAAAATCAGTAAGTCACAAAAAAACAGAAAGGAAGAAATACAATATACCTTTTCATATATGAAAATATTACCTGTCAGAAGCCCAAAGAATCCAACAATAAGCTAGACAAAGCAATTATAACAACATTGTTGGAATTAAAATGAATATACAAGGTATTTTCAATTAGTAACATTCAATTAGAAGAATGTAACTGAAAATAAATGTCTGGGGTGGGGGAAATGAGGAGGTATCAAGCAAACAGTACCAAGTTCCAGTTACAGGAAATGAGTAAATTCTAGATATGTGTTGTATCATATGCTTAAAAATTTGCTAAATGGATAGATCCTATGTTAAGTATTTTTATTATACACACACATAAATAATAATAATAGTCATATTAAAAACAATAAAAAGTAAAACAGTTGGAGGAAATTTCTAGAGGTGATGGATGTATTTATGGCATAAATTGTAGTGATAGTTTCACAAGTATGTACTTATTTCCAAATTCACCTAGATGTATACATTAATTATGTATAGGCTTTTATGTGTCAATCATACCTCAATAAGTAGTTTTTTTTTTAAGGGAATTACTGTGTGAGTTAGCATTCAGTATTTGACTCACCCTCTCATAAACAACACTGTAAATGCTGTTAAAGTTTTGTTTAAAAAACAATTTGAAGGCACTGGAGAGCATCCAAAAGCAAGAGATACTGGAGAGGATCTGATCTTTGAAGGCATGGGAGTGAAATGAATTTTTATATAAACATGGGCTCTACTCCCAAAGACACCCACCAGTTCTCATGTTGCAGAGGTGAGAGCTCAAGTTTGAGATGTCAGAGGAGGGATCTGGATTAGCAACCAAGCAACCCCTTAGAGAAACTGCAAGAACAGCAGGGACTCTGAAATCTGCATATGCACAGGGGAGATTCCAAGGGGCTGAGGGGGAAAACGATTGGCAAGCAGAAAAAAATTCCACAGATGGCAACTTCTACTCATCACAGGGAAGACAGAGTTTGAAGTATGAGTCTCCCAAGTCAGAAGAGCTTGGTAAACACTTCAGGCTTCCCATAGATTCATCCTAGCAAACCAATGATCCATGGTCAAGGAAAAAAAATCAAAAGGAAGAGCATCTGAGATGACCCAGATGACAACATTAGCAGGAAAAGAAATTTTTGGACATTAAAACAACCATGCGTTTAAAGGCTCAAAGGGAAAAAAAAAAAAAGAGTCATAAAGATTAAACATATAAAGAAGGATTCTCCATAGTCAACTGGGAATTATGAAAATAAACCAAATGTAAGTGCTAGAAATGCAAATTACAATAACTGGCAATGAAAATTTCACTGGAGAAGTTTAACAGAAGATTCTCCATGGTAGTAGAAAAGATCAATAAATTTTCAGTTCAATCAATTGAAATTATCCAGTTTGAAGGAAAGAGGAAAAAAAGATTGAAATAAACTAACAAAGCCTCCATGAAACTCTGGAATAATATTACAAAGTATTATCATACATGAAGCTGAAGTGCTCTAAGGAGGTGAGGGAACAGGGCAGAAAAGCATCTGAAGGAAAAAGAGACTGATCATTTTCACAACTTGGTGAAAAACATAATGATATAAATGCAAAAATCTTAATAAGAAGGAAAAAAAGAGACTGATCATTTTCACAACTTGGTGAAAAACATAATGATATAAATGCAAAAATCTTAATAAGAAGGAAAACACACACACACACACACAAAAAAACCCTTACCTAGACATATCACAGTCAAAACTGCTGAAAATCAAAGATAAAGAGTGTTTATATAATTATATAATAATTTTCTAGACCCAAAATGGAACTGCCCCCAACCAGGATGTCAGCAGCAAGCCAAAACTTAAATAACTTTAGGGTCCCTGTAAACTCTCCCTTTGACAAGAAATGCCAATGACCCCAGACACCAAGTCAACCCTGGGCCTTCTCACCAGAAACAAGGTGACATGACCCCAGCCAACCCATTTGTCCCTTCCTTGCTCTTTATTTTTTACCCCATAAAACTTTCTGCCTCCTGGCCCATTTGGTAGTTCTTTGAAAGACTGTCTCCCTCATGAAGAATCTGTATCACCTAAATCATTGTCTTTGATCATTTTTTTAACAGTGTGTAACAATGAAGAATGGGATCTGAAGTTGACTGCTAACAGCCTATGGGACAAAAAGGCACACAGGTGAAGTGCCTACTGAATGCTTTGAGGTCACTGTTTCTCTAGCTGATCCAAGGGCCATGGGTAAGTCACACGTGACTTTGAGCTCTATCCCCATGCATGCAGCTCTCCAATCCCAAAAAACTATATAATTAAATATATCAATATATTTATTTGATATCAAAAATGCTCATAGATTTAAATATAATAAGTATTTAAATATATAAAATATAACGTGTTTTCAGTTTATGTAAAACTATAATATAAATGCATATAAAATGTAAACATATAAATAAATTATTAGGCATATCAATGAATGTATAAATATATAATGTAGATTATATAACAAAATATAAATATGTACTAAATATTATTAAACTAAGTATAAGAAAAGATATATTATATATAAATTTATACTAAATATACAAATATATAGTTTCCAGAAAGGTTCTGGGACCCTCGAAAGATTCTGGGTACCTATATTGTCATTCCACAAGAGGTGGCAGCCATTAGTGGATTCAAAAAGTCTCAGGGTTAAGTCAACAGCACAAACTGCTAAGGACTTGTGAAAATAAGAAAAGAAATTCGCAATTTTTTGGTCAATGGCACATCAAAATCTAAGTAGGCACAAGTTGGGGTGTTTGCCACTATAAAGAAATGTTCTCATGAAAAAAAGAAATAGAGAAGCCAAAGCCACAGAATTGGTGGTCCTGGGTTAAGCACTTAACAGCCATTGGGTACCTCACTACCTAACTCAAAGACATTCCATGACTAGGATAAATTCATCATGGAATGGGCTGAACTGACATGAGGTCACCTACCAACGTCAAACAAAGTTCTGTGCAACAAGGTGCATAGACAGTAAAACACCACAAAACTCCCCAGTGGCACATCCCTCTTCTGTGTTTATTTGGCTCCAAGAACAAGGCTTAACTAAAGAATTCTGGCCTTCTAGTTTCAAAGAACTGAGAAGGCTATCTTCCAGCTCCAATACTTATTTTATGTCTAAGAACCATGGTCCCAGAAGCTCTAGATTGCTACAAAAATGGCAAAACTTTAGTAAGAAAACCTAGTATTACAATGGCCATTATGAAGAATTTTCCAATTGGAAAAGATTGCTCCTTTAAGAAATACATGTGAAAGCAGGGGTTCCCAAATCAATCAAACAAAATAGGATACCTAGTTTAATTGGTATGCGTAAGCTCACAAGAGTCTTCAAAATTCCAAAACAGCTTCACTAAAAGACTAAAAGAATAACTGCAAAAGGCTGATGAAAAAGAAAGGACACAAGAGGTGCCTTAAGACTGTCAGACTGAGGGGAGGAGTCAAGATGGCGGAGAAGTAGCAGGCTGAGACTACTTCAGCTAGCGGGAGATCAGCTAGATAGCTTATCTAAAGTTTCGAAACACCTACAAATCCAACGGGAGATCGAAGAGAAGAAGAACAGCAATTCTAGAAACAGAAAATCAACAACTTTCTGAAAGGTAGGACTGGTGGAGAAGTGAATCCAAAGCGACAGGAAGATAGACCTCTGGGGGAGGGGCCGAAGCGGTGGAGCAACGGAGCACAAAATCAGGACTTTTAAAAGTCTGTTCCGCTGAGGGACATCGCTCCAGAAGCTAAACCAGGGTGAAGCCCACGTGGGGTCAGCGTGGCCTCAGGTCCCGCAGGGTCAAGAAGGATCGGGGGTGTCTGAATGTCACAGAGCTTACAGGTTTTAGAACAGGAAAGCCAGCTAAAGAGACAGAGCCAAGGAGTGAGCTCCCAGCTCGGGGTTACCTTGAACCGGTCCCAGGCTCGGTGAGCTCGGAGCATGGCTGAGGACAGGGAGATGGGAGTAATTGGGTCTGGTTCCCTGAGGGCACACTGAGGAATGGGGCCCTGGGCTCTCGGCTCCTCTGGGCCGGAGACCAGGAGGCCGCCATTTTCGTTCCCATCTTCCGGAACTCTACCGACAGTGCTCAGGAAACAAAAGCTCCCGAAAGGAAACCCGAGCGGATTACTCAGCCCGGCCCCTGGTAAGGGTGGTGCAATTCTGCCTGGGGCAAAGACGCTTGAGAATCACTACAATAGGCCCCTCCTCCAGAAGATCAACAAGAAATCCAGCCAGGACCAAGGAGTGCAGTTTCAATACCAAGGAGAGCAGCAGAATTCCAGAGGAGGAGAAAGCAAACACGGAACTCATGGCTTTCTCCCCATGATTCTTTAGTCTTGCAGTTAATTTAAATTTTTTTTTTCTTTTTCAATATTTTTTCCTCTTCTTCTGGTAAATATTTTTTAACTAATACACTTTTCTTTTTTAACGTTTTTTAACTAGTTTATCTAATATATATATATTTTTTTCTTTTTAATACATTTTCTTTGTTCGTTTTCTTTTTTTAATTGTTTCTTTTCTTGGCTTTTTTTTTTTTTTTCCTGAACCTCTTTTTATCCCCTTACTCCCCCGTCACGATTTGGGATCTCTTCTGATTTGGTTAAAGCATATTTTCCTGGGGTTGTTGCCACCCTTTTAGTATTTTATTTGCACCTTCATATACGCTTATCTGGAAAAATGACAAGGCGGAAAAATTCACCACAAAAAAAAGAACAAGAGGCAGTACCGAAGGCTAGGGACCTAATCAATACAGACATTGGTAATATGTCAGATCTAGACTTCAGAATGACGATTCTCAAGGTTCTAGCTGGGCTCGAAAAAGGCATGGAAGATATTAGAGAAACACTCTCTGGGTTTCCAGAAAGCCTTTTCTGGAGAAATAAAAGAACTAAAATCTAACCAAATTGAAATCAAAAAAGCTATTAATGAGGTGCAATAAAAAATGGAGGCTCTCACTGCTAGGATAAATGAGGCAGAAGAAAGAATTAGTGATATAGAAGACCAAATGACAGAGAATAAAGAAGCTGAGCAAAAGAGGGACAAACAGATACTGGACCATGAGGGGAAAATTCGAGAGATAAGTGACACCAAGAGACGAAACAACATTAGAATAATTGGGATTCCAGAAGAAGAAGAAAGAGAGAGGGGAGCAGAAGGTATATTGGAGAGAACTATTGGGGAGAATTTCCCCAATATGGCAAAGGGAACAATCATCAAAATCCAGGAGGTGCAGAGAACCCCCCTCAAAATCAAAAAGAATGGGTCCACACCCCGTCACCTATTAGTAAAATTTACAAGTCTTAGTAACAAAGAGAAAATCCCTGAAAGCAGCCCGGGAAAAAAAGTCTGTAACATACATTGGTAAAAAGATTAGATTGGCAGCAGACTTATCCACAGAGATCTGGCAGGCCAGAAAGAGCTGGCATGATATATTCAGAGCACTAAATGAGAAAAACATGCAGCCAAGAATACTATATCCAGCTAAGCTATCATTGAAAATAGAAGGAGAGATTAAAAGCTTCCAGGACAAACAAAAACTGAAAGAATTTGCAAACACCAAACCAGCTCTACAGGAAATATTGAAAGGGGTCCTCTAAACAAAGAGAGAGCCTACAGGTGGTAGATCAGAAAGGAACAGAGACCATATACAGTAACAGTCACCTTACAGGCAATACAACGGCACTAAATTCATATCTCTCAATAGTTACCCTGAATGTTAATGGGCTAAATGCCCCAATCAAAAGACACAGGGTTTCAGAATGGATTAAAAAACAAAACCCATCTATATGTTGCCTACAAGAAATTCATTTTAAACCCGAAGACACCTCCAGATTTAAAGTGAGGGGGTGGAAAAGAATTTACCATGCTAATGGACATCAGAAGAAAGCAGGAGTGGCAATCCTTATATCAGATCAATTGGATTTTAAGCCAAAGACTATAATAAGAGATGAAGAAGGACACTATATCATACTCAAAGGGTCTGTCCAATAAGAAGACTTAACAATTTTAAATATCTATGCCCCTAACATGGGAGCAGCCAACTATATAAACCAATTAATAACAAAATCAAAGAAATATATCAACAATAATACAATAATAGTAGGGGACTTTAACACTCCCCTCACTGAAATGGACAGATTATCTAAGCAAAAGATCAACAAGGAAATAAAGGCCTTAAATGACACACTGGACTAGATGGACATCACAGATATATTCAGAACATTTCATCCCAAAGCAACAGAATACACATTCTTCTCTAGTGCACATGGAACATTCTCCAGAATAGATCACATCCTCGGTCCTAAATCAGATCTCAACCGGTATCAAAAGATTGGGATAATTCCTTGCATATTTTCAGACCACAGTGCTTTAAAGCTAGAACTCAATCACAAGAGGAAATGTGGACAGAACCCAAGTACGTGGAGACTAAACAGCATCCTTCTAAAGAATGAATGGGTCAACCAGGAAATTAAAGAAGAATTGAAAAAATTCATGGAAACAAATGATAATGAAAACACAACGGTTCAAAATCTGTGGGACACAACAAAGGCAGTCCTGAGAGGAAAATATATAGCGGTGCAATCCTTTCTCAAGAAACAAGAAAGGTCTCAGGTACACAACCTAACCCTACACTTAAAAGAGCTGAAGAAAGAACAAGAATGAACCCTAAACCCAACAGGAGACGAGAAATCCTAAAGATCAGAGCAGAAATCAATGAAATAGAAACCAAAAAAACAAGAGAACAAATCAAACGAAACTAGGAGCTGATTCTTTGAAAGAATTAATAAGATTGATAAACCCCTGGCCAGACTTATCAAAAAGAAAAGAAAAAGGACCCAAATAAATAAAATCATGAATGAAAGAGGAGAGATCACAACTAATACCAAAGAAATACAGACAATTATAAGAACATACTATGAACAACTTTACGCCAACAAATTTGACAATCTGGAAGAAACGGATGCATTCCTAGAGACAACTGAACCAGGAAGAAATAGAAAGCCTGAACAGGCCCATAACCAGTAAGGAGATTGAAACAGTCATTAAAAATCTCCAAACAAACAAAAGCCCAGGGCCAGACGGCTTCCCAGGGGAATTCTACCAAACATTTAAAGGAGAACTAATTCCTATTCTACTGAAACTGTTCCAAAAAATAGAAATGGAAGGAAAACTTCCAAACTCATTTTATGAGGCCAGCATCATCTTGATCCCAAAACCAGAAAAGGATCCCATCAAAAAAGACAATTACAGACCAATATCCTTGATGAACACAGATGCGAAAATTCTCACCAAAGTACTAACCAATAGGATCCAACAGTGCATTAAAAGGATTATTCACCACGACCAAGTGGGATTTATTCCAGGGCTGCAAGGTTGGTTCAACATCCACAAATCAATGTGTTACAACACATCAACAAAAGAAAGAACAAGAACCATGTGATACTCTCAATAGATGCTGAAAAAGCATTTGACAATGTGCAGCATCCCTTCCTGATCAAAACTCTTCAAAGTGTAGGGCTAGAGGGCACATACCTCAATATTATCAAAGCCATCTATGAAAAACCCACAGCAAATATCATTCTCAATGGAGAAAAACTGGAAGCTTTTCCGCTAAGGTCAGGAACACAGCAGGGATGTCTATTATCACCACTGCTATTCAACATAGTACTAGAAGTCCTAGCCTCAGCAATTAGACTACAAAAGGAAATTAAAGGCATCCAAATCGGCAAAGAAGAAGTCAAACTATCACTCTTCGCAGATGATATGATACTATATATGGAAAACCCAAAAGACTCCACTCCAAAACTGCTAGAACTTGTACAGGAATTCAGTAAAGTGTCAGGATAAAAAATCAATGCACAGAAATCAGTTGCATTTCTCTACACCAACAACAAGACAGAAGAAAGAGAAATTGAGGAGTCAATCCCATTTACAATTGCACCCAAAACAATAAGATACCTAGGAATAAACCTAACTAAAGAGGCAAAGAATCTATACTCAGAAAACTATAAAGTACTCATGAAAGAAATTGAGGAAGACACAAAGAAATGGAAAAATGTTCCATGCTCCTGGATTGGAAGAATAAATATCGTGAAAATGTCTATGCTACCTAAAGCAATGTACATATTTAATGCAATTCCTACCAAAGTACCATCCGTCTTTTTCAAAGAAATGGAACAAATAATCCTAAAATTTATATGGAACCAGAAAAGACCTCGAATAGCCAAAGGAATATTGAAAAAGAAAGCCAAAGTTGGTGGCATCACAATTCCGGACTTTAAGCTCTATTACAAAGCTGTTCTCATCAAGACAGTATGGTACTGGCACAAAAACAGACACATAGATCAATGGAACAGAATAGAGAGCCCAGAAATAGACCCTCAACTCGATGGTCAACTAATCTTCAACAAAGCAGGAAAGAATGTCCAATGGAAAAAAGACACCTTCTTCAATAAATGATGTTGGGAAAATTGGATAGCCACGTGCAGAAAAATGAAATTGGAACATTTCCTTACACCACACATGAAAACAGATTTAAAATGGATGAAGGACCTCAATGTGAGAAAGAAATCCATCAAAATCCTTGAGGACAACACAGGCAGCAACCTCTTCGACCTCAGCCGCAGCAACATCTTTTTAGGAACATCACCAAGGCAAGGGAAGCAAGGGCAAAAATGAACTATTGGGATTTTATCAAGATCAAAAGCCTTTGCACAGCAAAGGAAACAGTTAACAAAATCAAAAGACAATTGACAGAATGGGAGAAGATATTTGCAAACGACATATCAGATAAAGGGCTAGTGTCCAAAATCTATAAAGAACTTAGCAAACTCAACACCCAAAGAACAAATAATCCAATCAAGAAATGGGCAGAAGACATGAACAGATATTTCTGCAAAATAAACATCCAGATGACCAAAAGACACATGAAAAAGTGCTCCATATTACTTGTTATCAGGGAAATACAAATCAAAACCACAATGAGATAGCACCTCACACCAGTCAGAATGGCTAAAATGAACAAGTCAGGAAATGACAGATGCTGGCGAGGATGCGGAGAAAGGGAAACCCTCCTACACTGTTGGGAATGCAAGCTGGTGCAGCCACTCTGGAAAACAGCATGGAGGTTCCTCAAAATGTTGAAAATAGAACTACCCTATGACCCAGCAATTGCACTACTGGGTATTTACCCTAAAGATACAAACGTAGTTATCTGAAGGGGCACGTGCACCCGAATATTTATAGCAGCAATGTCCACAATAGCCAAACTATGGAAAGAACCTAGATGTCCATCAACAGATGAATGGATAAAGGAGATGTGGTATATATACACAATGGAATACTATGCAGCCATCAAAAGAAATGAAATCTTGCCATTTGCGACAACATGGATGGAACTAGAGGGTATCATGCTTAGTGAAATAAGTCAACTGGAGAAAGACAACTATCATATGATCTCCCTGATATGAGGAAGTGGAGACACAACGTGGGGGGTTAGGGGGGTAGGAGAAGAATCAATGAAACAAGATGGGATTGGGAGGGAGACAAACCATAAGTGACTCTTAATCTCACAAAACAAACAGGGTTCCTGGGGGAAGGGGGGTTGGGAGAAGGGGGGTGGAGTTATGGACATTGGGGACGGTATGTGCTATGGTGAGTGCTGTGAAGTGTGTAAACCTGGCGATTCACATACCTGTACCCCGGTGGTTAAAATATATTATATGTTTATAAAAAATTAAAAATTAAAAAAAAAATAATGTCAGACTGATGTGATGCCTACTACTCCTCTCTACCTTCCTTTACAATAATGCTCAGAATCTACTAATCCTCTTTCTTTTTTTTTTTTAAGATTTTATTTATTTATTTGACAGACAGAGATCACAGGTAGGCAGAGATACAGGCAGAGAGAGAAGGAGAAGCAGGCTCTCCACTGAGCAGAGAGCCCGATGCAGGGCTTGATCCCAGGACCCCAGGATCATGACTGAGTCGAAGGCAGAGGCTTTAACCCACTGAGCCACCCAGGTGCCCCCAATCCTCTTTCTGCATGGCCTTTCCACTCTGGAGAGACCACAGGACCATAAACAAAGTCCACCACATTAGTGGCCTTAAAACTACAACAGCTCCAAGCCCAGCAAACTGAAACACCTCGGCCTCCCCTGTTTCAACCTCCTACGGGGCCATAATCAAAGCACTGGCCCAGAAAGCATTCTCTTTTGTGATCAACTCTGACACTAGAAAAAAGATTGTCCTCAAAGCTTTTGTGTAAATCCTTTGACACCAACTGGAATGTTCCCACAGCTGGCCTCAAAGGTGGACCTCTGTATGGCCCCCTCTCAAGGCTGATGGGACAAGGGATGCTCCAGTAAACTGCTATCATTATTCCTTTAATCAGCCATAGAAAAACTAAAATTAAAAATTAATAGAGGGGCGCCTGAATGGCTCAGTGGGTTAAAGACTCTACTTTTAGCTCAGGTCATGATCCTGGGGTCCTGGAATCAAGTCCCGCATCGGGCTCTCTGCTTCGGCAGGGAGCCTGCTTCCTCCTCTCTCTCTGCTTGCATCTCTCCTACTTGTCATCTCTGTCTGTCAAATAAATAAATAAAATCTTTTAAAAAAATTAATAGAAAGTCAAGACCAGCTCAGTTAGTAGAGCATGAGACTGTTGATCTCGGGATCGTGAGTTCAAGCCTCATGTTGAGCCTAGAGCTAACGTGAAAAAAAAAAAGTCATGACACCCTTAAAAAAAATAATGAAAAATCTTGCCAAATTCTGGCAGATAGTATGGCTACACTCTCTACTTTAAATCCCACCTGAGCCTACAGATAGGATCTTAGAAAAACTTGAAAAAGCTTAGTGGTGAGAATTCTTACCAGAGTCCACTCTCTCAGATCTCTGTATTGCCCAGTCGAGAAAATACAAAGTTTCTTCTTTTCCTTCCCTTATCAAATTCAGACCCCCATGAACTGGTTTGGGGGTTCACTGGTTGTTGATCCTTTCTAATGCCTCCTTGCCTTCTCATTTTGTGTCCTGAGAACAAGGCCAGGCTGTCTGCCTTCCTGAGACATGCAGGTATCCAGTTCTTGTAAATACACACAGCTCAACCATCAGGTGTAAATACACACAGCTCAATCATAAACACAGCTCAACCATAATTTTGGGGGGCCCAAAAATTAAGACCGAATTAATCAATTAATTAATGAATTAATTACAGCATGACAACCTGCTTCAAACTACTGTATGATAGATATTTTCAAAAGAGAGGATTATAAATTACTTATGAGCTTTTAAGGACTGAAAAAAAAAAAAGAACTTCTAAAAAAAAAATACATGAAGGGGCACAGGGGTGGCTCAGTCAGTTAGTTAAGTGTCTGCCTTCTGCTCAGGTCTTGATTCTGGGGTCCTGGGATCGAGCCCTGCATCGGACTCCCTACTCAGCGGGGAGTCTGCTGTAGGACTGTTTCTTTAAGAGTCTGATGTGAGTATGATGAAAGCTAGGAAGTCACAGACTTCTGACTCTGTCTTATACATAGTCTTTGACTTCATGCATCCTTTTGGATCTTTTTATAAGTTTTTATATGTAAACACCATACTGGCACAAAACAATCTTATCATTATGCTTTTTCCAACCTAACCAACAGAAAAGTAGCATCATCTTAAAATACTGAAGCCACAGATCCTTGTGCCTGACTGTACACTCCAGCGTTACAAATGCAAAGAAAAGACTGAGAGGGGAGGAGGTGAGATTCCAAGAGAAAAATTAAGTGTAAGAGTTTGAAGAAAGGAGAAGGTAATTTAAATTTAGCTAGCATAGGTTTTATGTGTTCAGAATATAATATTACATGTTGAATACACACACATATATATAGATTTGTTTTATGTATAATGATCTTCAAGTAAGATATTGGTGAACTAGTCCATTTTCATTGAAGAAGCAGCAGGAAAATACTGGTGAATAAAGGTTGTATTATAAGAGAAACAGCAGGGACATTAGAAGAATTAGATATATATTCTATATATATATATAAGATATATATATAAGATATATATTCTTCTATATATTAGAAGAATCTTTGGTGGAAAATAAGAAATTATAAATACATGGTGGGCTGCAAGTAATAACAAGATAAGCAATAAAAACATTTAATCATCTACCCTAAGAAAAAAAAATTTGGAGTTTGGCAATCTTTCCTCAAATCCCAGGTCCCCTCTTTCTTTATGTTCTACCATCCTTTCAAGAATTTTCTTCTCCCACCATAGTTATAAAACAGCTGCTAATGCCCCAAGAATTGAGTCCATGTTCACTTCAAAATATAAGAGGAAACTGCAGGGAATCAGATGCATATGTACCTTCTAGTACTTTTCAGAATCCCCAAAGAGAGTTCTTTTTAAAGTTCATTAGCATGAAACGTGCCATATGCTCACTGCTATCTGCTGTGGAGACTGGCATTAAGCTGTACAAGACTCTTGCATGGAGGGAGAAGAGAGAGGTAATCAGGGATAAGTCATCTGGTTTTCCGACCAAGTGTCAGCTGCAGACAGAACACTTTCATCTTTACTTTGGATAGTTTAACATCCCAAATCTAAGTCTCCACACATGGGAATATTTTCCTCTGCACTGTGTTGGGACACTTAAATAATAAAATACAAGACAGCACTTAGAACAGTGTTTGGTGTATTTTAACACTCAAGAGATAACCAAATTACTTTTCCCTCTTTTCAAGACTAAAATTCCCTCTTGTTACTTATTAGCATGAGAACATACTTGTTTATCACATTTCCCTCTTTTTCTAACTTAAAAAATCACCATTTCACATATTGTTACAGTTTGAAATCCAAATTAAATGAACCCCAATGGACACTTACAGCCCAGACTCGTGTGTGTCTGGAGTGAGATCTGCTTCCATAATGTGGCCTTGGACAGGTTTACTACGTATTTTTAATTTTTTATTTCTTCCCCTCCATACTCCCTCAATTCTCAATAGCCCATTATTAGGATTCAAGTTACATGCACATCTATGGATTGGAACATCCCAACAACAGGTGACTGGAATGCAACTCAAACTGGCTTAAACTGGTTTAAAAACAGAGACTAAATGGCTCACACAATTTAAAATCCCAAGGGGTATCAGCTTCAGATCATGTGATGGAATCCGTCTCTTATCTCTCTGTCTCTGTTATTCCTGTCTCTGCAGCCTCTCAAAGAGACGGCAAGATGGCTACTCTAGCATCTCTAGGTCTGCATCCGAGCAACACAGTAACCCCACAAAATAAGAAAGCATCTCCTTGAGGCGCCTTGAGCGGCTCAGTCAGTTGGCAGCTGGGTCTTGATTTTGGCTCAGGTCAAGGCCATGGGGTCTTGAGATCTAACCCTGTGTCCAGCTCTGTGCTCAGCAGGGAGTCTGCTTCACGTTTCTCTCTCTCCTTCTGCCCTCCCCTCACTACTTGCTCACTCGCTCTCTCTCAAATAAATAAATCTTTTAAAAAAGAAAAAAGAAAGCTCTCCTTTCCAATAATTTCAGCACAACTTTCATAATTAGAATGACTAAGGACATAAGCCCTTGGGTTAAGATCACAGACTCTACAGCTAGAACAACTGGTTCCCATCAAGGCTCAGGGTTTAGTAATTGTGTTTCTCTGATCAAATTGTTAAACTTTGGTAAGCTTTAATCTTGTTACCTGTAAAACAGTACTTATTGCCTAAATCAACTGGGGGACAAATGATTTATATCAGCTCTAAGGTACTATCTACTTGCCGGATTATTTGTGTGATTAAATTAGTTAATGCATCTAAAGTACTTACAACACTGCTCAGCAGCCAGTAAGTGCTAAGTTATTAGTTTCTGATATTATCTCTAAAACAATTTGTATCTCTAGGGGAAATGACAGTCAAATATGTTGAGTGATATGCCCATCCTGGGGTAGGTGTGGTCTCCCATGGACTCACAGTTCAAGAGGAATGGTATCCCCAAAGAAAAGTTGAGGGGCTATTACTAGAAGAGTAATAAGCAAGCTTTTGCTTTTTAAGCAAAAGCAACAGAGATTCATAATAGTCTAGAAAGTGTCTATGTGGCCTTGGAAAAATTCATAAACCTCTGCATTAATTTCAGTAACTGTTCCTGAAAACAAAGTAAAATTTTGTTTTTCAAAGAGGGCCTTGGCAAGTACATTTCTGTCTACCTCTATTATATTAATAGTTTAAGAAATTAGCTGTTAAGCAGAACCAAGGAGAAAAAAGCCAATTTAGACTTTTCAGCAGAAAGAATCTTGAAAAACATGCTTTCCTCAAGAAGTTCATGAAGAATGTTGGATTCCTTTGAATAATCCTATAGAATTTATTATCATGGCTATAAGCTTAAATCACATCCTATATCAGAACCACAAAAGACAGTGTTCCTTTCACTCAGACATATTTCAGAAATGGCTTCATTACTTTTTTGTAAAGCAACAAGAAGCCCTATTTACAGTGTTGATCATGGACATCAGCAGGTAGTGATGAATTCAAGTTGCATGTTTTCTAAAAAGGCAGTCAGCAATTCCTCAACTCTTCATCTGTCTCCCCAGTTGCTCTTCCAACCACCTCACATTCCCCCTCAACACACACACACACACACACACACACACCCATCAAGCATACAGGGCAAAAATGTTTCCCAGTTGTTTTTTTTTTAAATAAATATGTAGACATACCCCTGGGGATAAAAATATATGTTTATAAAAAATAAAAAATTTAAAAAAATATGTAGACATATGTATCTGTGATTATAGTAAATAGTCAATAACCACTTAAAGTGAATGATCTTGGTTATTGCATGGGCTCTATCATCTGCTTTATGTGACTGGTAAAGATGGTGGAAGGAGTTTTATATTAGATTTTCACTGGGTAATCATCTTTTGGGGGGGTATAATATAGAGACTCTACATGTGTGGCATGTTACGTGGGTTGGCAGTATTGTTCTTAACATAGAAGCATGTTTGTTCTGGTAAATTACCTGAAAAGTGTGGGTGTGGTACATGAATAGTATTTATGCATGGGGATGATAGTAAAAAAAATTAATGAACAGTATGACCCATTTGCTGACCAATAATAGAATGAAACACTAAGAAAAATGAATGAACCACTGAGAAAATGAGGGAACAAAAGTCATAAATTACCTATGTAAGCTTATCAAATCATACTGGTTAAGAATCAATCATGTATATGTTTGTACATCTCATGAAAGATACACAGTAAGAATTCAGTTTGTATGCCGGCATTTATTGAGGGTCTCCCCATGTTGGGCCCTATTTTGATACTGGGTTATTGGAAAATGAGCAGCTGCATTGAGTTGTACAGCCCCATATGGCGTGTGTGTGTGTGTGTGTGTGTTTGTGTGTGTGTGTGTGTGTATACATAAGATGTATATCTTATCCATTAGTTCTTCAGCAACTGCATATGAAATTGGGTCATACTTTGCTTCTCTCTCTCTCTCTCTCTCTCTCTCTATATATATATATATATATATATACATATCTCCAACTTTTCCACTCTCCTTGGCAAAAAGCCAGGTTAGTATGTGGTCCCATGGCTCAGAGGGAAGTCCCAGACTTAGCAAGTTCAGACACACAGGATTATTTTTTTTTCACTTGTCTTTGCTCATATCTCCGAAATTGTCTAACACATTGTTATTTCCAGTTTCTTTCCTTCTCCCCCCTTTATTACACAATACATTTTATGTGTAAATGAAAAAAGTGAAGCCTTATAATCAGATTTCAGCCTCCTTTCTCAACTGGAGTGAGCTGAAAATCCTTTTTTTTTTTTTTTAATGTTTCTTATTTAACAGTTTGGTTTCAGGGAAGGGAGTTAATTAACCTTACACACACTCATACACCCAAGTCTTTTAACAGAACAGAGAAATTTTTAAGTACTTTGAAATTCCTACATAATGCGCAGTCATCACATTTGGTCCCTGAGGACACAGTCTTATTCAAGAGTAAATACGGTAACAGAGGCATCTTAAGGATCTAGTACTACAGATGTTTGTAGTCAGAATACCATCATTTCCCTTGTTTCTGGCACAAAAGCAGGGGCTTTGGTAGTATTCTACCAGCTTGTGAGTACATCACAAGCTGTGGTTTTGAGGTCAATGAGTAGTCCATCTATAGGTCTGCATGGGGAGCCCTTCATCTCGGCTTGCAGTTTTTCAGGTATTTTTTTCCCCAACACAGCATTCTAAACAGTCTTTCTTATTTTCATCTTTCTTATTTTCATATTCTTATATATTTCTTATTTTCATAACCAAATGTAGAACAAAACTGTGTGGAATAAATTCTAAGTATGTGAGAAAGTCAAGAGCAGGTGCTGGGTTAACCATGAGATTGATGAGAAAATGCTTCAGAGTAAGGCAAAGACATGAGGTCAGCCACAGAGTGGGGAAGAAGTCATCTAGAAGAGACTCCTGTAGAGTGAACAGCACATGCAGTTTAAACAGTAAAGGTTATGTGTCAAGAAGAAATGCTAATGATACATGAAGAGAGTAGCAAAGTATGACCCAATTTCATATGCAGTTGCTGAAGAACTAATGGAAAAGATAGACAGAAAATGATAAACCCATACAACCAGCAAACCTATGAGAGGCCACCAAGGGTGCTGAGCCATTCTAGGTTCTTATGTGGCGAAAGAATCTTGACAAAGATGCTTCAGTCCAGCAGACTGTGCAAGATAAACTAGAGGTAATGATGCAGAAAACAGGAGCTTAGTCAAGAAACAAACTAGGGGCCTGGATGGCTCAGCTGGTTAAGCGTCTGACTTTGGCTCAAGTCATGATCTTGAGGTCCTGGGATCAAGTCTCATGTTAGGCTCCACACTCACTGGAGAGTCTGCTTCCTCTCCCTCTCGCCCTGCTACTGTTCTCTCTCTCTCTCTCAAACAAATAAGATCTTTAAAAAAACAAACAACAACAACAAAATAAAACAAGACAGCAATGACATCAAGCTCTAAAGCCTTGACAGATTCAACAAAACCCAAAGCCAAATGTTGATCTCATTGCAGTACATCAAGGAAACTGTGACAGTGCTGAATATCAAGGTTTTATTTTGCAAATGTGGTAGAATACTTCAGTTCTGAAATCTTTTCTTCACCCAAAATATTTTTTCAAATAATGATTGGCTTCAGTTTATCTTTCAGTTGGTGGTGGTGGGGGGGCCACTGCCGCCAAATAGACGGTGACAATGATAGCTTCACAGCATGGGATTATTAGAGATGACGCACAGATCTTTAAATGTGAGAACTTCAGAGATCTGAAAGTCCTTGATCTCCCATGGGATTAAGCCATGGCAATTTTTTTTTTAACTGTTCAACAGGTCTTTATTAACAGAGACGGACAGACAGTGCATCGAAGGCAGTGTCTGAAAGCTGTGATGTGGATGTATGTGTGCCAAAAAGGCCTTATCAAGGCCAGGAATGACTCTCTGGACCTAGGCTAACCTCTCTAGGTCCCCTGCCCAGCAGTGGGCCCTGAGCTGAGGCCAGGTTCCTCATCATACTCCTGAGGGATGAATGGGGTTGGGGGCAGGGGCCTTTCAGGATAGGAGGACATTCACCTCAGCATTCTCCATTCTTACAGTTCCCTGGTTGACTTGGTTGCTGGAACGGTGCGGGATAGACCACAAGAGCGCTTGAATGGCAGGGGAAAAGAATGGGGGTAAGGCATATGGTGAGGACAGGGAGATGATGGGGGCCTCCAGAGGCAACCCTTCATCTTCCTACCCGCTCAACTGCTGCCAGATTGAGGGGTCAGGCCCAGACAGAGTATCATACCCATATCCATCCCTAACTCCAGAGCTGTGACTGCTGGCAGGGAAGCTCTGTAAAGGCCTGAGTTAGTGAGTCAAGTCTGTAGTATGTGTCTGAGTACATTTACAGATTTCTCTGTAACAAAACAGAGGTAAATATTGCACATTTTTCTAGTAGCCATTGGGTCATAAGGCAGAGATTCAACTCAAAAGTTATCAGAAACAGAAATAGATATGTGAAATTCAATAGGACCCAACAGTACATTTAAAGGATTATTCACCATGACCAAGTGGGATTTATTCCTGGGTTGCAAGTGTGGTCAATGTCCGCAAATCAATCAATGTGATACAATACATTAATAAAAGAAAGCACAAGAACCATATGATACTCTCAATAGATGCTAAAAATCATTTGGCAAAGTACAGCATCCTTTCTTGATCAAAACTCTTCACAGTGTTGGGATAGAGGGTACATACCTCAATATTATAAAAGCCACTTATGAAAATCCCACAGCGAATATCATTCTCAGTGGAGGAAAATGGAGGGTTTTTCCCCTAAGATCAGGAGTTCAGGCAGGGCTGTCCACTATCACCACTGCTATTCAACATAGTACTAGAAGTCCTAGCTTCAGCAATCAGACAACAAAAAGAAATTGTTTAATATGTATATTAACTTTTTTTTAAAGTTGCATGTTAATCTGGGATAAAGTGTTGTCTCTGCTTTATGCTTTGAGTAAAAAGGAAAAAAAAAGATGGGTTAAATTGTTACTATTATGTACTATTACATACACCTTTTCTTTTAGAAGGGGTTAATTATAATTATTATTCACACAAAAAAAAAAAAAAAAAAAAAAAAAAGAAATTAAAGGCATCTGAATCAGCAAAGAAGTCAAACTATCACTCTTTGCAGATGATATGATACTTTATGTGGAAAACTCAAAAGACTCCACCCCAAATGTGCTAGAACTTGTACAGGAATTCAGTAAAGTATCAGGATATAAAATCAATGCACAGAAATCAGTTGCATTTCTATACACCAACAGCAAGACAGAAGAAAGGAGTCAATCTCATTTACAATTACACCCAAAGCCGTAAGATACCTAGGAATAAACCTAGCCAAAGAGGCAAAGAATCTGTACTCAGAAAACTATAAAGTACTCGTGAAAGAAACTGAGGAAGACACAAAGAAATGGAAAAACGTTCCATGCTCATGGATTAAAAAAACAAATATTGTGAAAAAGTCTATGCTACCTAAAGCAATCTACATATTTAATGCAGTCCCTACCAAAATACCATCAACTTTTTTCAAAGAAATGGCAAAAATAATCCTAAAATTTATATGGGACAAACCAGAAAAGACTCTGAATACCCAGAGGAATGTGAAAAAGAAAGCCAAAGTTGGTGGCATCAAAATTCTAGACTTCAAGCTCTATTACAAAGCTGTAATCATCAAGACAGTGAGGCAGTGGCACAAAAACAGACACATAGATCAGTGGAACAGAATAGAGCCTTATTGCTGGGTCAAAGTTTATATGTACATTTAAATTTTATAGATCTTGCCAAATTGCTCATTTAAAAGAATATAATAACACATATTTCTACTACAATTACATGAGTGTACACTTTTCCCCAGCACCCATGCCAGTGAAAGGAATTATCACTAATTTGACTAGCTGCCAATCTCATGGAGGTAAAATAAATGCTCACTGTTACTTTAATTTTCATTTCTCAAAACACAATGAGACTAAGTATAAGTTTACCTGCCATTATCTTTTCTACAAATTGTTCTTTTTATATTCATTGTTCATTTTTTATGGGATTATTTATCTTTTTTCCATTATTTTGTAAGAATTATTTTGTATTTTGTACTTTACTGCTTTGTAATTTCCCAATATATTCCTTAGTTTTTGCTGCTGTTTATGATATCCTTGGCATGCAAAAGTACATATGCAATGCATACAGTCACGTATATCTATTCACATATATCTATCTTTTCCTTTAAAGCTTCTAAATTGCCAGACTTTGTAAAAGGTCTCCTCAAATATTCAATTCCAATATATTGTCTTTTCTCCTCTTTTACTCAACTAACCAAACCAAACCAGACTCTAAATATGTATCTCTTACTCCTATAATCTCAAGTATCTCATACAGAGAAATTTAGCTCTCTATTAATACTCAGCTCTCTCTCAAGATCAGGAAGTCCTGTTTCTTAACACTCACTGAAAACATCCAAGCATTTATCTGGGAGTTATTTTGCTGCTTAGGTAATATTTTTAACATATTATTTTATTTCTAAGTTTACCTGATAAAAAATATTATTGAGTATCAACCTTATAGACTCTTGGGCAAAAAATTCAAAATAAATTCTGGCTTTATAAATAAACCTTGGGAATTATTAATAGTCAAGTGAAATTGCTTTCTGTTATATTAAATAATTTGAAACATCTTTTCAAATTATGGCTCAAAATATGTATCTTCAGCACAATCTCCCATTATAAGGGCTACTTGAATGTCTATGGCTACCACCTGCAAGGAAAGGAAGTATGGCGGATGAGAAGTTGCAGTAGGGAGAGGCATTAATCCCAATCAAATGCAGTTAAAATAGCCTACAAAAAGGCTAACTCTACGAAAGCACATGACCATCTGAGCCACTGCTAGGGTATTTCCAATGTAATCTTAAGTTTCTCTAGCTTCACAGTAAACCATACTTTGGTGATCTACCACATTGTTTCTATGCACTTATTCTAAGAGAATAGAAACTACCCACCAGAATAATTAATTACTCTAGAACGATATATCTGGAAAAAACTTCTGGTACCATGACCTCCTCTTTCTGTGGAGTCCAGAAACCCCTGATCCTGGTGCCCTCCTACCTTAAACCTTTCCCTCCTATCAATGTCTGAGAGGTGTCGTCTCTTCACAGTCTCTTCTCAGCATCAGCCATGGGAGTTTATGCAACTCACTGGAGTTTTCATAAGAGTTTTTTTTTTTTTTTTCTTCTTCTTCTTCTTCTGAATGGTGTAAGCTATGTATCTTCAATCTCCATCCAGGGAGAGAAACAGATGTTCTGCATAAAATGGGTCAGGTCCTAAAGGTGTATGTGTGTCCAAAGATAGATGCATGTGTGCATACCCAAAGATAGATCCAAAATATAAGTACTGGAGTTGTGTCCAGCGGAGAATGAAGTAACTCAACCTTCACTATCCTTCTCCCCTTAGGAAACTGAATCTACCCGCTCAGGCATTGGTTCCAAAGTTTCCACATGTCAGGGTCTTTCTCTAATGGCTGCTAGTTTCTAGTACCTCAAACTTCATGCTCTCCTAGGCTGTCTTACTCTCCTGAAATGGTAGCCTTCCCAGACTCTGTGACACAAATGCACTGGTGGATCTCCAGGCTGGAAGAGACCAGGCAATAAGTCATACAACTGAAGTAAATCTTCATGGTCCTCAATCAGCTGGGAGTACTGCTTCCAGCTCTCTTTGATCTACCTAGTAAAATACTTGTGTCTTTCCCCAGTCACAGATCACAACCCAAACGCCTATGGAGATCTGATAGAATAACAAAAATGACTGAGCCTGGCAAGGAGTTAAGAAAAAAAAATTGTAAACCACCAAATATTTCCAGTAATGTCTTTATAAATGTGCTGTTAAACTAGCTCTCTGGAAAGAAAACAAAATAAAACAAATGAACAAAATCCTGACTTCGGGCGTTTTCCATTTTCCATGGTGTAAATATTCCTAACACTGGCTATTTCAAGCTACCAATGGTTAACAACTAGGTCAAGATATGATGCTAAATGAAATAAACCTATAGAGGAAGAATATTGCATGCTTCAACTTGCATGAGGTGTCTATAAAAAGTCAAACTCATAGCAATAGAAAGTAAAATGCCTCTTGTCAGAGGCTGGGAGAAGGTGGAAATGGAGTTACAGGTCAATAGGTATAAAGTTTCAGTTATGTAAGATGAGTAAGTTCTACAGATCTGCTGTACAGATTAATACTATATATATATATATATATATATATAATTAATACTATATTATATACTTTAAAAATCTGTTAAGATGGTAGATCTCATTTTAAGTGTGCTTACTACAATTCCAAAAAATCCTGAATATCTAAAAATCAGTCCTAAACAGAGTATAAACTGACTCTAGCACACCACTCAAAATACAGTTTTAGCACCTAAAACAATAGATAATATATATACAACCTTAGCTGATACTGTCAAATCTACATCTAAAAATTAAATGTTGGAAAGTGCAAAAATTGTTTATCGATTACTTGTGGTTTTTTGGGTCTTGTCGCCTGAGCATGTGAAAAACAAACTGTAATTTTTGTGTGCTAAGTTGGTGACATCCACCTTGTACTCTTGTATTTCACAGTGTGATACACAGCACATAACTCCTCCTTACATCTGTTATATAGCACAATATTTAGCATCACTCAATTTCATAACATTACACGATGCCTGTTTACAAGTATACTTCTAAAGTTTATTATATCATTGCTTAACAGTCTTAACATTTAGGATAACATGCCTTAAAAATTTATAAAATGCTTGAATTCAAATTCAGTGTCAAATTTCATTGCAATTCAATAACTTCAATTCACCTATCTTCTTTCACCCCAATACTATAAATTCAAACAATCTAACTGAATAATGCAGTTCATTTTTTAAGCTTAGATTAGGGAACATTTTGAGGAGTCTATACTTCAACTTTCAAATTTTGCAAATTTACCGCAGGTTATTACTTTCTTTCCTGATGAATGGAAGCATGGCAAAGGGGGCAAAACTCTTTGCTGTCAAATGATTTTCCCAATGATGGTTTTATTGGGATTTATAAAGGGTGCCATTTTTTTAATTTATAAAATGTATTCACTAGAGAATTCTAAAGTTGAAAGCAACATTCAGTGGCAAGTGTAAAGAGTTCCTATGTACCTCCTTTCCTTACACCCCCAATTTCCCTCGCTATTGACATCCTACATTATGATGGTACATTCGTTACAACTGATTGATGGTACATTCGTTACAACTGATGAGCTGGTTTGATACATTTCACATGTTCTGAATAACTATTTTTGAACACTTGTTCAGAGAAACATCAAACTTACTGAGAGGGGATTTTAATATAAACTAAAAGCTCGAGTGTTTCCTTAGATCTTCAATGTAAGTTGAGGCAAGGATGTGCACTAGGATAATATGAATAGGTTAATTTCTCAAATGGTACAAAGACTCTCCTGACAAAAACATGGATAAATCATGATTGCCATATTTAAAAGTAAATTCACTGGCAAAGTGACTAAAAATTCCATGTCTTGAGCCTGAGGATTCTCTACAATTTATACTGTTTGTTACCATACCCATGATATATTCCAGTTTTTACCCAAAAATATTTCTGTTAAATACTGCAAAATCAACTTAGCTCATTGTCCTTACACAATGTTACTATCTTAAAGTTTTTTTTTTAAAGATTTTATTTATTTATTTGACAGACAGAGATTACAAGTAGACAGAGAGGCAGGCAGAGAGGAGAAGGGGAAGCAGGCTCCCCCCTGAGCAGAAAGCCCGATGTGGGGCTCTATCCCAGGACCCGGGATCATGACCTGAGCCGAATGCAGAGGCTTTAACCCACTGAGCCACCCAGGTGCCCCTATCTTAAAGTTTTTAATTAAGTCAGGTGTTATAGCTAATTTTCATAGGAAAACCATATGTAGGGGTGCCTGGGTGGCTCAGTGGGTTAAGCCTCTGCCTTTGGCTCGGGTTGTGACCTCACAGTCCTGGGATCAAGCCTCATATCGGGCTCTCTGCTCAGCAGGGAGCCTGCTTCCCACCCCCACTGCCTGCATCTCTACCTACTTGTGATCTCTGTCTGTCAAATAAATAAATAAAATTTTTTTTAATCTAACATGTTTGCTAATTTTGCAGTTTTTCCTGACAAAGAAATAATAAATTTATACTGTTGAAGGTTATATGGGCTTCAGTATATAAAAGTATTTTGCTCACATCAAAATTCTCACTTCAGAGAGAAAATGATTATGGGTAAAGATGTAATAAATAGAAACAGATACTCATAAGATGCAATAATCAATAATAACAAACTATTTTATGCTATTTTTCATATAGATCTCTTCCTTCAGAACAATTCCTTGTTAGATTTATAATTGTGAATTATTCTACTATTTAGAACACATAACTTCTGTTCTATTAACAGAAAACTTGTATATATCAAAATCTGTAAAACAACCTGATGCCTATTTTATTCAGCAAATCTATGACTTCCAGTTCTTCCCAAAATGAATTAAATGGCCTAAATTTACAGTATAAACTAAAAAGATAAGAACCTAAACAAAATATATGAAACAAAGGCTTTTAAAGACATTGAACACTGGGTTACAAAGCAGACATGAGAAACAAGAATCTGTCTCTGATTGTCCCTATTGATTTCCTTGAGAGAGTTTCCAGACTGAAGCACAGAATCTGGGGTGGGCCCAGAATATTCCCTGAGATGAAGAAACATATCTGATAGACCAGGAAAACAAAGACACTAAATTTCACAGAGCAGAGTATCAAAGAGAAGATGGATAAACAGCAAAAACTCGGGAGATTTTCGTGAAGATTCCAATTAGTATTAAGCAGAGTTTGCATGTGATTGGACTACCAGGGGGTAAGAGGAAAAAATACAACTGAAAGATTAGAGGAAATAAGAATAGACACTCACAAAACACTGAGAATAAAACCTGTTAGCAGAAGCCAGACTGGACAGCCTCAAAATTCATAAGGACATTGGGTAGAGATGGAGAACAGTCTTGCATTAGATGTAGAAAATAATTATCCCTAGGCTAAATGTTATGCTGATACTGCCCAATAAATATTAAAAACAAGATCAAAGAATCAAAATTTATCCAAGTAATTTAACCACCACTCCAGAACAAAATTCAACTATAAGAACATAAAATGTTCAAACACTCAGCAAGGAAAAACCCACCATGTCTGGCATCCAGTCAGAAATTAGCAGGCATAAGAAGTGAGGAAAAAAACTACACAGAGTGAGCAAAAAAACCCCAACCAATCAAAACTGATTCAGTGCTGACACAGATGACGGGATTAGCAGACCAGAACATTAAAATGGATATTATAAGTGCATTCTATGTGCTCAAAAAGGCAGAAGACTGAATGTGTTAAGTAAAACCTTGGAGGAATAAAAAATAAATAAACTGAATTTATGTTTAAAACTACAAAGGGATTAACAAGATGAGATAAAACTAGGACATCTGAGGGGAGATATGCACTTGATAGGATTAATAGCAGATCATACACTGTAGAAGAAAATACTAGTGAACTAGAAGATACAGCAACACAAACAATCACAGTACTCACTGTGGCAGCAGCACACATAATAAAACTGGAACAAGAAAGAAAAGATGAGCAGAGCCTCTGCACAAGGATGACAAGTAAATTCATGAAGCATTCCATATTTTTTAAGACTCATAAATACAAGGTAAAAAATGGTAGATGCCAGAGGGAAGTGAGCAGGGGGGGGGGGGGGTGGATGAAACAGGTGAAGGAGACTATGATGTAAAACAAACACAGAGTTATAAACTAGTCATGGGGGTGAAAAGTACAGCATAGGGAATAGAATCAATAACATTGTAATAACATTGTATGGTGACAGATGGTAAACTGCACTTATTATGGTGAATGCTACGTAATGTATAGAATTGTCAAATTACTACGCTGTACAGGTGAAACTTACATATGTCAACTATACTTCAATTAAAAAATAAAAATACAAAAACAATCCCAATTGAGAACCAGAAAACATTTTTTAACAAGACTTAAAAACAACAATGAATAGAGCATCAGTGACCTGTGGGGCAATATTAAGTGGCACATTATATGCACAGTTAGAGTCTTCAAAGAAGGGGAAGAGAGGACAAAAAGATATTTAAAGAAATAGTGGCTTAAAAATCTCTAAATATGGGGCACCTGGGTGGCTCAGTGGATTAAGACTCTGCCTTTGGCTCAGGTCATGATCTCAGGGTCCTGGGATCGAGTCCTGCATCGGGCTCTGTGCTCAGCAGGGAGCCTGCTTCCTCCTCTCTCTCTGCCTGCCTCTCTGCCTACTTGTGATCTCTCTCTTTATCAAATAAATAAATAAAATCTTTTTAAAAAATCTCCAAATTGGACAATAACTAAGTATGTAAAGCTTAACAAAACCTAAGCACAAAAAATATGAAGAAAACTACGTAAGTATGCATCATGATCTAATTGCTCAAAAAGTGATAAAGAGAAAATCTTAAAGCACTAGGAGAAAAAGACACATTACACAGAGAAGAGCAAAGATAAGAATAACAACAGACTACTTATTAGAGACAGTGCAGTATCTCTAAAGTACTTTAAGAAATACTTTAAAGGATTTTAGTACTATCAACCTAGAATTTTATGCCCAAACTATCTCTCAAAAAGAAGACAAAATAAATATCTTTTCATTCAGAATACAAAAACTGAAATAATTCATTTGCAACGGGCCTGCATATAACAAATGTTAAATGAAGCCCTTTAAGCACAGGAAATTTTATCGAATGAAAATATGTAATTACACAAATGAACATTAACACACCAGAAATGGTAATTCTGTGAGCATATATAAGATTTTTTTCCTACTGTTATTTAAATATTTTTTAAAAGAAAATGACTTAAACAAAACATTAAAAACATAATGAGGGCTTTATAGCATTTATATATCAGTGAAATGTATGACAACAATAGCACAAATACCAAAAGGGGAAAAATAGAAAAATATTATTGGAACGTTCTTGCACTATATGTGAAGTGACATAACTATCACCTGGAGGTAGACAATGGTAAGTTTTAGGTGTGTGCCTCAAACCATAAAGCAACTTCATAATAGTACAGTAAGAATTATTATCTATTAAGACAACAAAAGAGATAAAATAGAATCATAAAAATAATCAGTCAAAAAGGCAGAAAAGAAGAAAAGTTTGGCCAGTGGGGAAGAAAAGACAGGAAAATAAATAAATAAATAAATAACAAGTACAAGGTGATAGATCTAAAACTCATTATACTAAAGATCACATTAAATAAAGAAATATTATGGCTAACTTTCTCTAAATAAATTTGAGAATTTAAGTGAAACACATAAATTCTTTGTAAAACACAAACTACCAAAGCTCACTCAAGAAAAAATAAAACAAAAAAAAAACCCAAAATCTCAATAACCCTATATCTATTAAAGATATTGATTTATAGTTAAAATCTACCAGCAAGGAATATCTCCAGACCCAGATCATTTTACTGGTGAATTCTATCAAATATTTAAATAAGAAATAATACCAATTCTACACACACACACACAGACACATGAATACACATGTTTAGTAAAAGGTGAAAGATTTATGTGATCTGAAGAGAAACCAGAGTATGAATACACATATTTAGAAAAGGAAATATTTCTCAACTCATTTATGAGTATAGGATTAATCTGATATCAAAATCAAAAAAAATTGCAAGAAACATTACAAACAAAAAATTGAAAAAAAAACTACAAACCAATTTTCCAGATTTGTATAAATGTAAAAATTCCTTACAAAATGTTAGTAACTAGAACCCAAATTATTTTTTTCAAAGGATATATTTCATAACCGAGTACAATTTATGCTACAATCTTGGTTTAATATTCAAACACCAATCTATGTAATTTGACAACTGATATAGTAAGAAAAAATATAGTCTTATTTCAACACATGTAGAAAAAGGATTTGACAAAATGCCTTAATGATAAAAATCTATCAACAAATTATGAATAGTAGGTAACATACTCAAAATAATGAAAAGCGTCTTTAAGAAAAAATCCTATGCTCATCAGACTTAATGGTGAAAGTCTGGTTATTTTCACCTCAGTGTTGGGAATGAGGCAAGGACATGCATTATTACCACTTCTTTCAACAGTGTACTTGAGGTCACAACCAATGTAATAAAAAATAAATTAAAATCATATAGATAGTGAAAATAAAAAATAAAACTGTCTCTGCTTAGAGATGATATGATTACTTATGAGGAAATTAACAGAGAATCCACAAAACAACTCTAAAAGTAATTTAGTGAATTTAGCAAGGTCATAGAATACAAGTTTAATATATTAAAAAACAATTGGATCTTTGTACATTAGAACAAAAAAAAATCATCAAGAAATGAAATTTAAAAATCAATTCCACACACAGTAGCAACAAAAACCACTTGAGTATTTATGATCAGATCAAACAGAAGATATCCAGATGTATACAACAAAAAATAAAAAATATTGTTAAGCAAAAATAAAGATAACCTAAATAAATGGAGTGATACATCATGCTTCTGTGTCATAAGACTCAATACTGCTTAAAAGGCCATCTTCACCAAGTTGGCCTACACATTCAGTACAATCCAAATCAAAATTTCAGCAGTAGCCATATTTTTGTGTGTGTAGAAAGTGGGGAGGGTATATGCTATGGTGAGTGCTGTGAAGTGTGTAACCTGGTGATTCACAGACCTGTATCCCTGGGTATAAAAATATATTATATGTTTATAAAAAATAAAAAAAAATTTTAAAAAAAGAAAGTAAGTTTATTTTAAAAATTTTTTTAAATGTAAGGGATCTAGAATAACCAAAGATATTTTAAGACAGAAGAACAAAGTGCAAGGACTTATCCCTCCCTGATACCATGACTAACTATAAAACAATAGTAATCAATCTATTGGGATACTGCCAAAGAGATAAACACATCGTTAATACAACAGAACAGAAGGTTCACAAACAGATCCACAAATACATGTTTAAATGATGTGAATAAATGTGTCAATGCAATTCACTGGGAAATTAAAGGTTTTTTTTCAACAAATGGTACGGGATCAACTGGTTATCTAATGAGTTATCATTATAGACATAAGCAAAGCTAAAATTAGAAAGAATGAGAAAGATGTGCAACAACTAGAATGTTCGATTACTATGAAAGGGAATTAAAACCATGCAACTATCATCGGGGACTGAATGTCTGTGTTCCTCCAAAATTCAGAGGGTAAAATCCTAACCCCAGTGGGTTGGTATTAGGAATTCGGCTTTTGGGAGATAATTAGGTCATGTGACTAGTGCCCTGATAAGTGGGATTAGTGCCCTTCTAAAAGGGACCCAGGTTGGCTCTCTCCTACTTGTCCCACCATGTAATCATAAAAGGAGAAATAAGCATTCTGCAACCGAGATGAGGGTAGTCACCAGAACCCAAACATAAAGGCATCTAGATCTTAGACTTCTTCCTCCAGAATGGACACATAAAAGTCTGTTTACAAGTAACTCTGTCTATAGTACTTTGTTATAACTGCCCTAACTGATTAAGCAGCAACTTTGGGAAGTCTTTTTTAGTTCCTTGAGAAGTTAAATAGTTGTCCAGCCATTCCATGCCTCAGTATTTAGTGAAGAGACACAAAGCAGTGGTCCACACAAACATGTGAGTATTTACACCAGCTTTACTGGAATGGCCAAAAACTGGCAACAAACTAAGGGGTCATCAGAGGGAGAAGGAATAAACATATGGCAGTATATACGTGTACAATGAAACACTATTCATCAACAAAAATGAACAACTGATACAGAATCTATAAATCACAAATAATTACACTTAGTGAAAGGAACCAAACAAAAGGATCATATACTGTATGATTCCATGTATCTAAAACTCTAGAAAGTGAAAACAAATTTGTAGTCACATAAAGGAAATATGTGGCTGCCTGAACACATGCATGAAACAGAAAATAGGTTATAAATAGACACAAGGAAAATTTTGAGGTTATAGATATATTCATTATCTTGATTGTCACAATGCTGTCATATACACATATGTCAAACCATCAAATTACAGAATCTTAAAACATGCAGTTCACTGAACATCCATTATATCTCAATAAAGTTGCAAAAAAAGTAAAGTATAAAAATAAAAATTTAAAGAATACTTTTCAGCCTAGATTTCTGCATACAGACAAATATTCAGGCAAGTTTAAAGATAAAAAGATAGTTCATATTGGAGAAGTTTTCCAATACAGTAATCATATTAGCTCATTTTTTCAGGCATACATAGCATTTACTACTAAGGCTACTAAAAGATGTCAAACTTCTGATGAAGCTTTTAGGAAATATAAAAATAATATGCGAAGGGTGGCTCAGTCAGCAGGGCACCTGCCTTTGGCTCAGGTCATGATTCCAGGGTCCTAGGAAAGAGTCCCACATTGGGCTTCTTTGTCGGTGGGAAGAGTCTGCTTCTCCCTCTCTCTCTGCCTGTCACTGCCCCTGCTTGTGCACTCTCTCTCTCACTCTGTCAAATAAATTTTAAAAATCTTTAAAAAAATAATATGAAAGAATATATGCTCAGCTTGCATTACCATTAGCAGACATCATTTCTGTCAGGTAAAGAGAAAGATTTGTTTATACTTCAGTATGCCGAATCATGAACCCATCTGTAGATAGTAGAGATGGGAGACATGAACTCACAAAGCCCTGCTCAGTGCTCATCTCATCTTCATATCCCTCCCATGACTTCATTATTGAGAACATCCACACTTCCCCAGTCACTAAGCATTACTACACAGGTCACCTTCTCTCACTCCGAACGCAACAGATTGGCAAGTTGTTACTTTTTTCTTTTTCTTGTTAATTTGACTGTTTGAGACAGATGCCTCCAGTTTCCCTTTGCTTAGGTTTATTAACTGCTTCACTTTTCAAAAGAAATATTTTCTTTTCTTTTCTTTTCTTTTTAAAGATTTTATTTATTTTTGTCATAGAGAAGCGAGAGCAAGCACAGGCAGACAGAGTGGCAGGCAGAGGCAGAGGGAGAAGCAGGCTCCCTGCCAAAAAGGAGCCCGATGTGGGACTCGATCCCAGGACGCTGGGATCATGACCTGAGCCAAAGGCAGCCGCTTAACCAACTGAGCCACCCAGGCGTCCCACAAAAGAAATATTTTCAATGAAGGAAGGGAGGGGGGGAGGGAAAGATCTCAAGTTAATTTTATTACATAGGCTATTTGTCACTTAAATTGCCCATTATTACCCAACAACTCTGGTCACAAAAAGATTTCAGCAATTTCCTTTAGTATTTTCTGTAAAATTACTAAATACTTCTTTTTTAAACTCATAGACACATCAAAAGTTCATCTTTATCTGCTTTGAGCTGTAAAAGACATTAATTTATTCTTTGCCAAAGGAAGGGAAATATGTGCTGAGTGGACAGTTGTTACCCTCCAACTACACTGCTACAGAGGATTGTATTACTACACTGATTAGCAGTAATTAAGTTATTTGAGAAACTAACCGACTGAAGTTATTTGTTCTAAAATCAGCACAGACCTAAACTGCTAATTATTTCCACTATGCCTAACAGCAATTCCAAAGGCGCTAACTGCAATCAAACAGCATATGTAATGAACTTGCCAAAGACACTTTTATGATGCATATTAAATGCAATGAAAATATAAGTGTTGGAAACTTAAAAAAATTAACCCAGGCAACATTTCAAGTTAAGGGTCTCCATGCTATTGCTGAGTTTCACATTACACATTTGTTAGATTAAAGAAATGCAATGAGTATTGCTTAGCTATGCAGCAGCAACTGAGGAACTTGAAAGGAAGACATAAAACTGTGAAGGACACAAAAATCAATAAAATATATTATTGAATATTATTGTGAGATAAGTTATAATTAGAAACATTAAGAGGGCACTTATTACAAGAACTGATGGATGAGTGCAAAGTTCTAGATTTTTCTTCAGAGCTGTTGGTAAATCCATGTTGTTTCCAGGCTTCTTGTAATAAGCCAGGAAATCAAGACAGGCACAAGTTCAAGGGTAGAACAGGCCACTGGAAGTTCTAGCCTGGCTGTGCCATTTGCTTACTGTGTCATATAAGGCAAGTTATTTACCCTTTCAGAATCTCGGGTTTTTTCTCCCATATAAAATAAGAATAATAACAGTACATACCCTCATCCAACTGTAATAAAGACTGAATGAAATAACATGCATACGAAATACTTTACACAATGCTTAATACATAAGACTAAATAAAACAGTACCTGCCATTATGAAAGACATTGTTGTAGTTTTTTCAAATTGCAGAAACACTACTGAGTCAAGAAGTTGACTAAACTTCCTAGGTCCTCTTTATAGTCTGTAATACTGAAATATGTAAGATACAAATGATCAAGTAAACAACGGTTTTTTCATGTAAATTAAGAAAAATTATTTCTTATACTTTTTTGCGGTCCAATAGCGCAGCACTTTGCACAAATTAAGTGCTCAGTAAACTGGGTGTGTTTTATTCCAAACAAATCACAATTCATCCATTCTCTATAAGTATTACTGCACAATTTTATAACTCTTTTGCAAGGTAAATATGCATAGGATACTGCAAAAATACGTATTACAGTTATCTCAGGAATTTACTGGAAATTCAGACAGACAAAGAAAGGTTGGGAATTCTATCATCCTATCTGTTTAAGTATAAATATACATTTAGATGTTATAAAACATTCCTCCACCTTCTTTGTCCTCACATCCATCATTATAAGCTCACAAATAGGGGTGCCTGGGTGGCTCAGTGGGTTAAGCCTCTGCCTTAGGCTCAGGTCATGATCCCAGGGTCCTGGGATGGAGCCCCACATGAGGTTCTCTGCTCAGCAGGGAACCTGCTACCCCTCTCTCTCTGCCTGCCTCTCTGCCTACTTGTGATCTGTCTGTCAAATAACTAAAATCTTTAAAAAAAATTTTTTTAAAAATAAGCTCACAAATATCTCAGACTCCACCCACAGTTCTTTAACCCCACAGCCACTTCCCTCATCTGGAGCCATGATTTCTCACCTAGATTCCTAGACCAGCTCCCTCTCTTGTCTTCCCTCCCCCATTTCTCTATTCCATATCAATGTTACACATGGCAGCTGGGTGATCTTTCTCAAATGCATATCATTTCTCTACTTAAAACCCAAGGGGTGGCCATTTCCCTCAAATAAAACTTCCAAGATGCTAGCATGGCATATAAAGCCTTCCTGGTGAGCTGCTCTGTACTTACGTCTTCAACCATATCCACTGTCACTCTCCCACTCCCACTCCCTGCCCCAAATACAAATGCCTCTCCAGTTAGAATTAACTGCCTTAATTCCTTAAGCATACCATTCTTTCTAGCATACTCACTTCCTCCATCTGGAGCACTCTTTTTCTTCTTTGTCATCTGGTTAACTCCTACACATCTTTTGGGTCTGGGCTAAAGTCACTTCTTTTGAAAAAAATCTCTCCAGAGTCCCTAAGTTTGAATTGGGTCCTCTCTTACACATGAAAACAGTAATCTACATTTTATTTATTCTCTCAAGAAATATCTGTTGAGTACCTACTACTTAAAGGTTCTATTCTAGGCACTGAGGTTCAGTAATACAGATGAAGTCCAAGCTCTCCAAGAACTTATATCATAATGGAGTAGGCAGAAAATTTAGAAAAAATTAATATATATTAATGGCAATATATGTAATATATTACATAGTAACAAGTGCCTTGGAGGAAAAAAAGAAGTTAGAATAAGGAGAGGAGAACAGGTTGTATCAAACTGAGATGTCATGCTTTCTGATGGTATGTCGGGCAAGGTTCAAAGAGGAGATGATATTTGAACTTAAAAGAGATGAGGGCACAAGCAAAGTGAATTTTGAGGAAAGGGAGCTGCAAGCAAACGGAAGAGCATATGCTATGGCCCTCAGATGGTGAACTGCTTGGTGACTTGCCCTATTTAAGCAACAGCAAGAAAGCTAGTGAGGTTAGTGTGAAAATGGTGGGAGGGCGGATCATTCTAGGCTTGGAAGCAATGTAATGTCTTTGGATACCTTCCTACATGAGATGGAAAGCCAAAGGAAGCTTTGAGGAAAGCACATGCAGGGCACCCACCCTAACCTGTGTGGTAAAACTAAAGAACAGGGGCAGTTGTAGAAGCAAGGACACCTGCTAGTTCATTGTAATACACAGGGAAGAGTTGGTGGTGTTTTAGACTTGACTCTAAGGAGCAAGGAGTATCAAATTTTGGATGTATTTTGAAGGGAATCTATAAAAGACGGGATGTGAAGGGTGAAAATCAAGGACATCTCCTAAGTTTTTTTTAACCTAAGTAACTGGATAAATGGGATGCTTGCTACTAAAATGGGGAATGGTACAAAAGAAGGAGGAAGCATGAGAACGGCATAGAAGGTGAACTAGTGTACTCAATACTCCTTTAGAAGATGACATCAATTAAACAGTTGTATAAATAAATCTGCAGTTCAGGGGAAGGGGGAAAAAATTCAGGATGTAGGTATTCATTGGTGAGTCACTGACATCCTAGATAAGATACCTAGGTCAGGAGAAGAAACAGAAAACAGATGAAGCCCTGGGACCAAGCCCTCATTTGGGAAGATGGAGAGAAACTAGCAAAAGAAACTGCAAAGGTAGGAGTGGTGAAATAAATATAAGCAGGGACTAATATCCTGAAAGCTAATGAAGAAAGTATTCTTACAAGTAGGAGAGAGCAATCACTGTGTAAAATGAAGCTGAAAAGTCAAGTAGGGTAACACTAAGAACTAATCACTTAATTTGGCAACATGGAGGTCACCTCTGATACTATAAGACATATTTTGAAGGAAACATAGGGTCAAAACATGATTATACGGGATTTAAGAAAGAACAAGAGAGGAACTGGAGTCACTGAGTGTTGACCAACTTTTCCAAGAAATTTCTCTATAAAGAGCCATAGAGATAAGGAGCATGACTGGAAAAAAAATGACTAGTTCAACAGAGAGTTTCTCTTTAGATAAGAGATTCATTTGTGTGCTAACTGGAATAAATGAATGACTGTTCTGTAGCAAGAGATCATTTACAGTATTTACCAAAAAGCTTACTAATATCCAGCATTCTCTGGTATGCCAAAAATGCGAAAATATTCTGCAATCAACTTTCAAGAACAAAAGGTTTCATTTGCAAAACAAGAGTAAAACAAGTAACCCACAAAGGGACCACCTATGAGCAGTTTCAAATATTTGTATCTGTACTATTAACACAAGGACTAAATAGTTCATTTTCATATACTAAAGGCAGTATATTCACAAATTTCACTTCTGCTGCAATTCTCTTTAAAGCTGAATGAAGAAGGAGCGCTTGGGTGGCTCGGTCATTAAGCATCTGCCTTCTGCTCAGGTCCTGATCCCAGGATCCCGGAATCCAGCCCTACACTTGCTCTGCTTGGCAGAGAACCTGCTTCTCCTGCTTCTCCCTCTCCTACTCCCCCTGATTGTGTATCCTCTCCCCCTGTGTCTCTTTCTGTCCAAAAAATTAATTTTTTTAAAAAAAGTTGAATGAAGAAAAGATTCAGTATATTCTCTTTTGTTTTCCATAGTGAGTTTTTCATTATCTACATCATTAAATTGGGGAGAGAAAGAGATCAATGGACAAGGAGAATAGAGATATGAATATTTGTTTATCTTTAGTTATATATGCTTTATTCTTCTAAGCAATTGATTGCTTCTTGACCTTTTGGCTAAGATCAACTTTAGTATTCTTCCAACTGATTTCCTAGTGACTAGCTTAAAATCTTGATATGAATATCAGGAGAAATGTATCTCTGAGAGCCCATACACAGTCTTCCAGGAATAAGGGCAAGAACCAACAAGGAACATCTGGGACTGGAAATTACTCAGCTAACAGAACTGCAGAATGCAGACCATATACCCACAACAACTACCAGTTACCAAATATCTATTATCTATTCCTTGATGGGCTTGGTGCACTCTAAGCTTTGTCTATTCTTTTCAGAAAAGCCTCTGATTGCATATTACTACCTTCATACCAAAAATGAGGAAACCAAAGCTTAGAGAGAATATATAACCTGACAAATGTTTCCAATTTTGTTAGAAACAGAGCTGGAGATTTAAATTCAGGACTGCTCAGTTCCAGAACACATGTCTTTCCAACATGCTGCCATGCCTCTCTACCACCAATTGTCTGCAATTAGGTGAGTCAAACCTATGTACAATTCTGAAAGAGCTCTTTCCCTTCATATTTTTTCTACTATCCATAGTCCCCTAAAAACTCTTCTACCATTATTATAGATAAATATTAAACAAACATATCAGCACCTAATAATAAATATCTGTCCTTCCAGTTACCATTGTGTTGACAACTACAGACTAAAGGCAGCTTGGTCTCACACTCGACTCACACAAAACTGTGATGCCTAAGAAGGATATATAAATTAGAGTTCTTATTAGTATACTATGTACTTTCTGTTTAACTACTCTGGATTTATCTTTCTTACACAATTGGATTCTGATGAAACATAAATGTTAAACATTTACAAGCATCACACTGCTGTGACAATAGAAGACATTTTTTTATATTGGTGACAATGACAGAAGTTTAGGAAGTGGGAAAAGGAAGGTCTGAGTGGAGTCTTTTATAGGCATGTAAAGTTTAAATGACAGAGCCCTTTATAATCCTGCCAGAATGTAAATTCTTGAGTGTATGAAAGACTAAAAGCTTCGTTTGTATAAAACTGACAAAATACATCAGATTTTAATTGGCAGTAGGGTGATAATGGAAAGGAGATGTGGCTTAATTGGAGTTCTCTCCGTGAAAGGACAGAGCTTAGTAGTGTCATTTTAATTATTTCTAGCCATTAATCCTGCAATCATCTATTACTTTCTCCATATATTACATCAGGAAGCACTCCCTGCTGCAAATGCTATGATATTTAAAAAGCAAATGCCCAGTGAAAACAAAAAGACCCAGACTAGATTCATTGCCTGGGCAACTGCTCTGGAGAACCATAAACTGACTTTTAAATCATGAACGGTCAGGACAGAGAATATGGCTACTTTAATTATTAACAATACACATTCTTGATTCAGACATCCATTTAATCATCAGAGCTGTTGCATTAATTAATTAAGTACACAACGTGATGCCTGAGATGTTTCCCTTTAATACGAGCCTTTGATTATTCCTGCTTTGCTTCAACACAGCTGGATAAAACGTGTCACTGAAAACACGCTACGATAATGGCCACTTGCAGTGATTACTGTAATTGACGGTTTTTCGTGGGAAGCACTACCACGGAAAGACACAGTCGCAAGCCTTCTGTTAACCATTTTATGCATAAGTCACAGTAATTACTTAATCTTTCCTTTGGTTTTTTCAAGGACTCAGAGACTCTAAAGTTTTATCATTTAAATTGTTACTGCATGTAACTACACAGGCTGCGAAGACTCCCATGATCACTAGTCTGAGTAAACCGGCAATCCACACTGCAGCTTGTCCAAGTATCTCACCAGATTCCCACTTTACCCACACATTTCAACTTCAATTTAGTTTACAAACACTTAAACTTATGCGGTTAGCCATTTTTTAAAAAAGATTTTATTTATTTGACAGAGAGAGATCACAAGTAGGCAGAGAGGCAGGCAGAGAGGCAGGCAGAGAGAAAGGGGGAAGCAGGCTCCCTGCTGAGCAGAGAGCCCCATGTGGGGCTTGATCCCAAAACCCTGGGACCATGACCTGAGCCAAAGGCAGAGGCTTAACCCACTGAGCCACCCAGGCATCCTGTTTAGCCAATTTTTAAAGGTAAATTCATCCAATGAGTACTTTACCTTCAATCATAATTTCTAAGTATTATCCTACAAACTTAAAATCAATAAAGGAACTGTTAGAATCTAACCCAGAAAAATGCCAAAAAGTATATTTTAGTGGGAGTGGAATGTAGCCTCAAAATTGTGATTACCTTAATTTTTTAAGTTCCCTCTCTCATTCCTTCTGTTCTTTTTGTAGGGATTTCCACATTCCAGGAAGTCTGTAGTATTAAATTAAAAAGTAATATTTACTAAGTTGTGTAGAGTTGACTGATTTTCCTAAGTCTTTCCCAGACAAAAATGTATTCCACTGTCTTCACACTGTAGCAGATTACCAAAGGTAAATTGTTAATGGTCATTTGAGATCCTTTAGGATTGGAGGGCACACTGGCCAAAGCCTACCTAAACAGAGCACTATTCCCAAATATTAATGTTCTCTATGAACTCTACTCTTAGGGGGAAAATATTAGGAATTTATTTTAATGATCAATTTCCAAAATAGCTGTTGGTATAAGTACAAAGTCAACCTAATTTCCTATATGTATGCTCTTCTAGAATAAGAACAGATAACTAGACATGAACTTTACACACTCAAAAATCTTCAGTGGAGGCAAAATTGAGTTATACTCAAAAAATCAAGGCATGGGCTGAGTGCCTGTGTGGCTCAGAGGGTTAAGCCTCTGCTTTTGGCTCAGGTCATGATCTCAGGGTCCTGGGATGGAGCCCTACATCTGGTTCTCTGCTCAGCAGGGAGCCTGCTTCCCCTTCTCTCTCTGCCTGCCTCTCTGCCTACTTGTGATCTCTGCCTGTCAAATAAATAAATAAAATCTTCTTTTTAAAATATTTTATTTGTTTATTTGACAGCTAGAGAGAGAGCACAAGTAAGCAGAGTGGCAGGGAGATGGGCAGAGAGAGAAGCAGGCTCTCTGCTGAGAGCCCGATGTGGGGCTCGATCCCAGGACCCTGGAACCATGACCCGAGCCGAAGGCAGCCACTTAACCAACTGAGCCACCCGGGCGCCCCAAATAAATGAAATCTTAAAAAAAAAAAACCAAGGCATAAAAATGAAATCATCTTACAAAAATCTTCAACCACCAGGACTGAAGAAAGAGATTTCTGACAAACCAAGCACAACCATGGACAAGAGTAATACTAGGAGTGTGTGTTCTGGAGTCTAACACCCAAGGAGTTCAAAGTCTAAACCAGTACTTGTCATATATTCCAACTTAAATTATAAACTTCTCTCTGCAGCAATCTCTTCATTTGTGAAAGAGGATATAATTATCTCTATTTCATAGGATTGCTTTAAGGATTAAATGGGATAAATGTACAGCACCAGCAAGTTTGTAGCACATAATTTTCATATATTTCATATATTCCTTTCCATAAATGTTATATATTTATAATAGTTCTTATTAATAAAATTTCCTTTTATTCCAACAATTGATTCTGCATGCATTCTGACTACCATGATCTAATATGTAGATATGATTGGTACATTGCTGATCTACACAGAATTCTTAGAATTCACACTTCTGGAAATATTAACCCATAGCATCATAATCCCTTTTTACATTCCAACACTAGTTTATGAACATTGGAAATAAAAGAAATAAGAATTTCCCTATCCTCTGTCTTCATTTCTATTCCTTAGATAGAACCACATACGGTTGATCCCTGAACAACACAGATTTGAACTGCACAAATCCACTCATATGTGGATTTTTTTTCAACAAATACAGCACATGCAAATATATTTTCCCTTCTTTATGCTTCTCTTAACATTCTCTTTTCACTACCTTACTTTATTGTAAGAATATAGTATATAACACATGTAAGATATAGAATATGTATTGATGTTATCAGGAACGCTTCCAGTACAGGAGACTCTTAATAGTTTAGGCTTGGAGAAGTCAAAAGTGTGGTACATAAACAATGAATTCTGGTACATGATAAGAAATTTTAAAAATTAAAAATTTTTTTAAAAAACATTATACATGTATTTTCAAATGCATAGGGATTGGAATCCCTATCTCTTGAGGTTGTTCAAGGGTTAACTGTAATGCAAGTTTGATGTGCAATTTTCCAATACTTTTCTGTGCACTGCATTATCTTTAAGTACCTTTTCTAAGCCATGGTTTGTTCCACAAATAAGGAACAACTAAGGAAATGTTAGATATATGCACTGAGCACATTTCATATTTTTGTGGCTTTTCTAATCTTTAGACATTTTTATTCTTCTCTTTACTGTAACATAGATAAAATATCTAACTGATCATGAGAAGAAGCTGACTGGTAAGGAGAAAGCAAAGAAAGGTCAGACTGTAGTATATATCAGATACATATAAAAAATATATATATGTGTGTGTGTGTGTGTGTGTGTGTGTGTGTGTGTGTGTGTGTGTATAGATGCATATTATAAAGTGAAAGCCAAACTATAAAAACCAGAAATCTTATATACAGATGATGAGCTTCTGAAAGGCACATAAGCTCACATTCACTCCAACGCACTTCATCAGACATTTAACAAACACTCAACGGTTCCATTAGTACCAGGACAATGAACAGGAAGAAAATAGAACGTCAAGGAGTACCCACTCCCACAAAATGTAATTACCAGCGTTAACTTGACAATTAAAAGATGAAATACTGCAGCACAAAGCTGAATGAAATAGATTATCGTGTGGCCTGGAACATTCATCGAAGAGAGCAGACTGAAAGTCTGCAACCACTTGTCTGATTTCAAATTTCTTCAGCAAAAGAGACTGAACTGTGAGAATATTTTTTTAAAAATCCCAGACTACAAGTGCTTAGAAAACAGAGGGCAGCCTCAGAGTCTCAAAGGGGAAAAATTACATTTGAAGCTCAAAGCCTCAATGCACACCCTAATCATGTATAAACTAGATACAAGTTGGCTTTTAATGACACGCAGTATCTGTGAACCACTGCAATTAGTTACATAACATAGTATCTGTTCTAGAGAAAGGAATGATTCTCTTTGACTATCTACTTTTCATTCTCTGCCTTTAAGGTTGAGTTCAAATATGTGACCTTATAAACCACAGAGCCCGATGGTTCTAAATTAACTAAGGAAGAGAAATATTGAGAAGGTATAGTAGCATTTCTTAGAGTTAAAAAGTATATATATATATATATTTTTAAGTACTGGATTCACACAGAGTTTCATGAGTTATGACAGTTAAAACAAATGATGGAAAAGCATTTTTCAATGTCAGCAAGTCCTTTTTAGGAGCTTTTGATAAGATGGGTTGAACTAAGTGGTTTTAAAATATTAAAAAACAGGGAACTGTACCTAATCTCTTCCAAAATCTATCTCTATGCTGTCCTTACAAGGCTGACAGGCCCAAACTTTGAAAGTTAGTAGAATGATCACAAACAGTTTTAAATCTGTTAGCTCCCAAAGAGCAAGTGACCCCCCACAAGGCCTCATGCAGTCAGGTTAAAAAAAAAAAAAAAAAAAAAGGCAAATTGATTATCCCTCAGCATGCATTATCTTTCAGCCCACTGGTATTATATAATACATTTAGGCATTGCTACATTTAATGAAATAAGTGGTTTCTTAGTAGCTGACAAGATCAAGGGCAAAATATTTCACAATGTTTTATTACTAAAAAACAACCAACAAGAACATTGACCAGCTACTTAGGACAATCTAAATAAAACAAAGAACAGTAATTTTCAAAGCATGGAATTTGCTCAGAGATCAAGTTCTTTCCTGTACTATAACCTCCCTGCCTCTTACCTCAGGCTGGCCCCAGGAAGCCAGCTGATGCTCCCATCCACTCACCAGCTGTTTGCTTCTGCGGGGGCTGTTCCCAGGATATGAAAAGCAGTTGCTTCTTTCTCCACTTCTTCTTGTGGGGCTTTTTAAGGCTCAGCTCAAAGTGCCATCTCCTCCATGAAGCCTCCCAAGTTTTCATCTTGCCTCCCAGCCCTGAGCATAAAGGCTGATTTAATACCTTCTCTATGAATCTGCAACACTTTGCTCATGGTGATCTTCAGGCAGACCAAGGATTTCCTTGTAAAAAGACCCACAATACAATATTTTTTGATCTTTCCAAATGGAAGGAATAAAGATTGATCATGGCAATGGTACCAATTTACCTGCTTTAAGTTACACAAAATTTGAGCCAAGGTAGGTTATAGATTGTACAAGGAAGTAAGAAGAAGAAAAGAAAAAACATTTCTTCTTCTCCTTCTCCTTCTCCTTCTCCTTCTTCTTCTTCTTCTTCTTTTTTTTTTTCCAAGTTAGAACAAACATATCTTGAGCAGGAACTTGGTGCCAGAATATGAACTTGCCATTCTGGGTCTATTAACAACTTTAACCTGAGTAGAAAATTGAAACCTAGGAAGTCACTTGCTTTGCTTAAACCCATGGTGAATCTGGGTTGCTGATCCAATGAGGTAAAGGGTAAATCACCTTCTTTCATGAAGGCTGATAGGCAGAATGGCATAGCAATTAAAAGCGAATGTGATTGTACCCCAATGTTTACAGCAGCAATGGCCACGGTCGCCAAACTGTGGAAAGAACCAAGATGCCCTTCAACGGATGAATGGATAAGGAAGATGTGGTCCATATACACTATGGAGTATTATGCCTCCATCAGAAAGGATGAATACCCAACTTTTGCATCAACATGGATGGGACTGGAAGAGATTATGCTGAGTGAAATAAGTCAAGCAGAGACAGTCAACTATCATATGGTTTCACTTATTTGTGGAGCATAACAAATAGCATGGAGGACAAGAAGAGTTAGAGAGGAGAAGGGAGTTGGGGTAAATTGGAAGGGGAGGTGAACCATGAGAGACTATGGACTCTGAAAAACAATCTGAGGGTTTTCAAGGAGCAGGGGGTGGGAGGTTGGGGTACCAGGTGGTGTGTATTAGAGAGGGCACGGATTGCATGGAGCACTGGGTGTGGTACAAAAATAGTGAATACTGTTATGTGAAAATTTATTTATTTATTTATTTTTTAATTACCCATTAAAACTTTGAGACAGACAAAAAATAAAAAAGTGAATGTGACTTTTGTTTGAGTGTTAATTCCGATGTTTATGAGCCAAGAAACAAGAAACTTTAGAAAAGATATGTATCTCACTTGGCCCCAGCTGCTCTAAATGCCCTGTGGGGAAAATAATGATACCAACTTCATAAGGGGTTTTGTGTAGGGTGTTAAACTCTGCTGAGACTCTTGGCACAAGTAATATAATGTCCGGTCCATCTTCTTGAAATTACACTGCTTCCTTCATGTAAAACTTTAAAGGAAAAGTCCTAAGGAGTCATTCATTGTTCAACTATGAGGGATTTAAAAAGATTGTGGTGTAGAAAGCTATTGAAGACAGACCATCTTTCTTAATAATTCTTGCACAATAACCTCCTTCTCATTTCTGAACCCAAATGTAAAAAGATCTCCCGCAATTAAAACAAAGATTGGTGTGAGCAGGAAGGGAAATTGAGGCATGTGCATCCCCTAAGAGGACAAAGGATGAATTTATCTGAACTGGTTTTACGGTTTTGCCTTAATCTTTAATTTTACACAGAGTTTAGTCCTTTGCCCAGAAGAAGAAGGATTCCGCACCAATCCAGAAGTTCACACTCTCAGAACTGCACTGACTATAGGCAAGTTGAAACAGAGAGCAGCCCAGAAGAGTAGCTAGGCTCCCAACAAAGTTACCTCACAAATGTCTCCAACTCCTAGGACAATGACTACGAGGACATCCCACCTCAGAAGCTGCCACCAGATGCCACAGGATTGCTGTACCACCAAGGAAACCACAAAGTTTAATGTGGACGATTACAATGTGCTCATGCCAGCCACTAAGGCAAAACCACAAAACATGCATTCTGAAGCCCAGTTGTTACTGAAAACTCCAGAAAGATGCCCTTCCCATTGTCAGCTCCACACTCTGATCTGATGTCAAGAGAATTCGTAACTCTTCTGCTCCCCAGCAGCATATTTTCTATTTCACTAAGATTTTATGGGTGATAATGAGATTGCTGAGGTTGTACCTTTTTAAAGGCCATAAAATTGCATTACTATCATTAAGAAGTACACTGAGGCATAGTAAAAGTTTAGAATTTAACTGAGTAAGAATTGATTTCAGTTGGGCAGCATCAACCCACAAGTCATCAGCAGCACTCCACCAATGGCTGCTAGAGGAAAATTTTAGAGAGAAGAGACCCAGCAAAGAAAGAAAGCTGTTCCTGATTGACTGGCTGGACTTAGGTTTCAATTTCAAACTTTGAGGTCTTTATAGGCTGATTTTGCTTTCCCTTCCCAGGTGCCATGACATTAGTGCCAAATAAGTTTATCCAGGCCCCACTTGTTTAATTAATTTAACACTATTTAAAATATGTTTGTTATGTTAGATGTCTAGCTATATTAGATGAGACCCAAATTAATGTTCACATATAAAACTTTGTGTCATGATGATTAAAAACAGTGCCTCAAAGAAACAGGGGAAAGAAAGCACAAAATAAAGAATGGTAGAATTTCAAATGTCTTTCTCTTTCTTTATAATATTAACGGAAATATTTTTTAAGATTTTATTCATTTGACAGAGAGAGATCACAAGTAGGCAGAGAGGCAAGCAGAGAGAGAGAGAGGAGGAAGCAGGCTCCCCACTGAGCAGAGAGCCCGATGTGGGACTCAATCCCAGAACCCTGAGATCATGACCCGAGCCGAAGGCAGAGGCGTTAACCCACTGAACCACCCAGGCGCCCCTTAATGGAAATATTTTTATGAAGAAGATAGCTAGTGGGATTTATTCACTTCTCAATTTGTCATGGCCAGAGTCTCTCACTCTCCACTGTTAAGTATTCATTTCTCAAGTTCCCTTTGAAACATAAACCATGATTGGGCTAAACTCTTTCCCCTACAATTATCTGCAATCTCCAAGTGTAAGTTATTCAATAGCTATCAATTAATTATGTCTATCTGCTAAATTATTCCCACAAGTCCTATAGACATTCTTTGAAATGAAACATTCATTCTGTATTTATGCATATTTCATTATGCTACAGATCATTGTATTAAGAAAAGCAATCATATTGATCGACTTTTATGATAAATAACCTAATATTCATAGTCCTTCCTTTATGCTTGCTTGGCCATGCTCATTTTCATAATGCTATGTGTTGGAGAAGAGAAAAACTACTGCTTATCCAGACTGCTCATCTTCTGCTACTTCTGCCACATTTTACTTCTGTGGTTTCCCAGAGGAAAGCTATAATGAAGGTGGCAGATACAACTGTTTAAAAATACTTTTAATTATTTACAGCATAGAATTAAATTATATAAAGAAATCTAAAGTGACAAATTGAGTCTACTTTTGGAACATTTTAATTTTTTTTAAGATTTTATTTATGGGGCACTTGGGTGGCTCAGTGGGTTAAAGCCTCTGCCTTCGGCTCGGGTCATGATCCTGGGGTCCTGGGATCGAGCCCCAAATTGGGCTCTCTGCTTGGCAGGGAGCATGCTTCCTTTCCTCTCTGTCAAATACATAAATAAAATCTTTAAAAAATACTTATTTTAATTTATTTGATAGACAAAGACCACAAGTAAGCAGAGAGACAGGCAGAGAGAGAGAGAGAGGAGGAAGCAGGCTCCCTGCTAAGCAGAGAGCCCGATTCGGGGCTCGATCCCAGGGCCCCAGGATCATGACCCGAGCCGAAGGCAGAGGCTTTAACCCACTGAGCCACCTAGGCATCCCTACTTTTGGAGCATTTTAGACACATGATGTTTCCTGTATATTTTTTCAGTGGCAGAAAGGGCAAAACATATATATGCATATAATAATGGGTAATAATGATGGTTATAATAATGATGTATAATATGTATATACATGTATGTATATGTACGTGCACATTTATTAATGTATTTATTATTATGTAGACATGTGCTCTTAGTTTTAAGCCAAGCTTACCAGAAGTGAAAATAGTGGAGAACTTTCATTTAACCAGGGTTTACTTAACTCTTAATGTCTGCCAAGTGTTATTCCAAGCTCCAAGCAGAGGGATTACAAAACTAAAGAGCATTCCAAGTGAACCTCAAGAACTCCTACAGCAGTGATGAAGAAATCACCCAAACAGACTCTTCACATTTCCTGTGACCATAAACAAGAGGAAAGACAATCACAAAAGCAGGGATGCTCTGACAAGGGAGTACCACCTGGATATTCTAATCCTTGATTAAATGTAGTAAAAACGTGTTTTAGGTTAAGTGTATGCAAATTAAATATGTTAATATAGCTTTGGACGTGCATGCTATTTTTTCTGTTTGTTGGTATGACTGTCTTGGATATAATGCTACAAGCTCCTTGAGGGTAAAAATTAGGTTATTGTCTTAGTGTTTTTGTGTCTTCACAGTGCCTACACACAGGGAGTGATTTGAAAATGTTAGTTAAAAAAAAAAAATGTTAGTTAAGCTAAAAGATATACTTAGTCGAATATAAAAGACAGTGTGCTTTATTTTAATATAAAATCCCAGAAATAATATTTGCAATAATACGTGCTGAACTGCTTATGTTTATAAAATTTATTATCTAAGCACCTCTTGGCATCAAGTATAGACAACAGAGGTTGTAAACCTACAATCTGACATTATAGATTACAATAAAAGAAATAAAAGATGAGTTGGCTATCATAACCATAAAGGTTACACGTGTATTTCTTCATTCCTTTTAATTTTGGTAAATAGAAGGAGAACAAAATGATGAAGCAGTGTTTTCACTGTTGGCATGTTCCTGGGCACCCTGGATAATATGCCAAAGTAACAAGAGGTCAGATGCTACTGAAGACATATAGCACAAAATCACGGTAGAACTGTTCATTAGCCAGAATGCTTGGAGACCAGGTAGCCTTCTGAAGGCTCATATATAATACCTTGATCTCAAAATTTATGGTGAAAAAGTCCTTGATCATATTAATGCCATTGCCTTTTGTCTGTGTTTCACTGTAATCATGATGGATTTTCTTAAGACTTACACCTTTCATGTTCAGGTACAAATAGCTTAAGATATGATTAATGCTTTGCACCAAATTAGATTTCTTTTCCACATATGGGAAAACAATCATCAGGCAGACAAGCAACCACATTATCATTCAGAAGAGAGCTGCTTTTTCAAGGAATCAGCATAAAATAAAATATTGAAAATCGAGTGCAGTGTCATTTATATGGGAGAATTAGAAAGTAGCTGTGTCAGCCCACGCCACATGGCTTTAAAACTGTACTTCCGTTCTTTGGGATGAAGTCTGAAAGTGAGAGCTGTGTAGGAGATGCATGAGCTCTAGAGGAAAAGCAGGACTCCTGGAGGCCCTCGGGTGCGGCTCTGAAACACTCATTTTATGTATAATCTGTGTGTTTACACTAAAGTTGTCCCCAGTGGTTGGCTTCCTAGTAATTCTTTCAAACTACTCAGCTACAAAAACAAGCCAACAATCACCTTTGGGATGCTTTCCCCTCCTTAACTTCATTCAAACTTAAAAGAAAGAAGAATAAGTGAAGTTGTTTCGGAAATGGAAGTTGCAGGAATTTTCATATGACCTTAGAGGATATCAGCTTCTTAGAGGCATAGTAAAAACGTTTAGATCCCACCCTCATTCAAAGGTGAAACAAATCCTCTGAGATCCGTGGTTCTGAAACTTTAAGATGCCTCAGAATCAGCAGGAGGATCTGTGAAAACACAGATGGCTGAGCCCCAGCCCCCAGGGCTTCTGATCAGTATGTCTGGAGTGGGGCTGGAGAATGTTCGTTTTTAAGAAGTGCCTAGATGACACTGATAGTGCTGGTCTGGGAACCACACCTGGAGAACTTCTGCCCTAGATCACAATTTTAGTCTTTGATTACTTTGAGCTATAAGAAATTGCTAACTCAATTCAATTCAACCAGTAGTTATCAAACATATGCTCTCTGACTGCCATTGTGCTGGAGTACCGAAAAAACAGGAGATTTGTATCCTTTATCTATATGTGGGTCATATCTCATAACAAAGGAGCTTTTAAAAAATAAAAACAACTTATGTAAACTTCTCTTCTTCTTACTTGGTCTGAAGCTTTGCTCCTAAGTACACATAGGAATTTCAGCTCTTGTAACTCACGTGAACCTGGGCCACAGGGCATATTATATTTGGGGTGAATGGTCTGTCTTCCAAGTGAAACAGAAAGCTGTTGTTTCTGTTCAGGAATTAGGACCAGAATTGAGACAAAGATGTGGGAATAGTGAAATAGGAAAACTTCAGGAGAGTTTTCAAAATAGCTCTAATAGAACTTAGCAACAATTATTAAGAGGTTAGGGTAAAATTTCAAAATAATTTCAAGATTTCAGACTTGAGTACCATGTGGCTGATGATTCTTTTAACCTGTCCAGTGAAAATGGGGGGTGCCAGTTCTCCTTCTTAGGCCATGTTACCTGCTAAGTTAGAAATGTGCATTGAGGTAAAATCTCCTTTTTAAAGAGAAGTGTTGTTTTTCTGTGTTCCTGTCTTAGTTGGGGAAAAATGATTGTTGTCTATATAGAACTTGCTTCAGCAATGCCTAAGGAGTATTCACAGGAAATTTTGCTTTGCTTTGTTTTTTACTCCAATGTATTCCAGAGAGATGTGCTGTCACTGAGCCATGAGACTAATTCAAATACGAGACAAAGGAAAGACAGATCAGAGTTGGCCACAGATCAAATAAGGCAACAAAAAAGAAGCAATGAACAAAAAGTGGCCCCGATATTGGATGTGAAGTCTCTCCCCCTAAAAATTTTGTTCTGCCTGATGCCTGAAGTTCCATTATTAGATATCCACTCTATGCTTAAGAACTTCCTTCCCCCTGGTGTTTTCTTTCTAAGTTCACATTTTCCTAAGAGTCATGTGATGAGACTATGGTGACTTTCATCTTTCATTGGAAAAATGAGGTGAACATGCAGAAAAATGTGTAGAAATTAAAATTAATTTTGAAATATATTATATTTAGCATAATGTCAGGGTTATAGAGTATGAACTTTTGTCTCCAGCCCAAAAGTCAGAAATTAGCTATTACAATTTTACAATGTTCAACTCTTTGAATTTATTGGCAGCGCTCTCTGAATGACTTGATCACTAAAGAATTTAAAGAGCGAACAACTGCAATGCTTCTGAGATTATTTGAGCAATCTCAGAATAAGGGAATACTGATCATTTGTGCTAAGTTTCTTCTCATTAAAATACATAGTAAATCCTTAGCTAATAAGAAAGAACTGTTGAGAAGTCACATTGGGCCAATGTAAAGATAACAAACACCAAACTAGTTTGTGTGCAGGCAAACTGCAATTTATTGGCAAAATCTCTACAGGGATCCTTGACTCCTACAGAGACAGAGCAAACTATATACCAGGATTTTGGAGACTAAAGTAGTGGTTCTAAAACTATGCTGCACACTTGAACTACCTGGGGAGCCTTTGAAAATCCCAATGCCAGGTAACAGCTAATACCAATTAAACTGGAATGCCTGAGTGTGGGAACTAGGCATCAATATTTTTTAAGACACCCAGCTGATTCCAATGTGCAACAAAATTCGGGAACCACTGGAGTAAGCTTACAGTATTGTATCCACCACATTGCTTAGAAAGCATCAGAAGTTGTTCGCTAAACAACTTAGTTTGGGAAGGGAATGGGAGTAACTCCTAGTTCCTTTCAGCTACTAATCCATGAATACTAACCTCCCTGCCCCATCTCCTTAACAACCCAACATTATCTGGCTTTGCGGAGACAAGAAGATCAGATCAGGGCAATACTGGAGAGTTTGACATCATTTGGCAATAGGAAGACTTTAGTAACACAAGTCTGATTCTCTTACTGTCTCAACCACGGATCAGTCCTCTGTGCTCAGCACTATGGCTGGTGTGGGCTCCATGTTTCCTTGTCTCTAAAGCGAAGGCCAAGATAAGCAATGCTAAGGTACTCGCGGCTACCGGCAAGTTCGCCCTGGACTCTGAGCATGATTAACAGGAAGTACAAGGAGCCATTCCTTTCCTCTTGCTACATCTCTTGGGCTTAATCTCCCCAGCAGTCCATCATTTTCTCAGGCTCCTGAGCTGCACTTGGGTCTTCTGTTGTCTTCACTGTGCTACGGAATGCTTTATTTTGTTCTCATTAACAGCCCACGGGAGCTTCCCAGGAGATGTAGGGGGAGATGCCTGGTTCTTTATTTCTGAAATTTCTTCCTCAGTTAACTATTCAGCATTAAAATGCAAACATCTCTCACATGGGCACACTCCCTTTGACCTTTTTTTTAGATTTACTTATTTATTTATTTGACAGAGAGATCACAAACAGGCAGAGCAGCAGGAAGAGAGAGAGAGGAGGAAGCAGGCTCTCTGCTGAGCAGAGGGCCCGATTCGGGGCTTGATCCCAGGACCCTGGGATCGTGACCCGAGCTGAAGGCAGAGGCTTTAACTCACTGAGCCACCCAGGAGCCCCTCCCTTTGAGCTTTAAAATAAAATTTTACCTATAGGATCTGGTGTTGCCCCATTTATCTATCCTAGGTTGTATATGAGATTTAAGCAAAGGAATCTTACCCTCAAAAAACAGATCTCAGTTGAAGAGTTGGTGAGTAACATTAAGCCTCCATATCAATCACAGTCAAGTAAGTGCATGGTGTGTTATATAGAAAAAAACAAATGAAACCACCCACATTTGTAGTAATTTAAAAATACTACTGTATTTACATTGCCAAGCAGCATATTCCATCTCTACTGGTTATTGGAAGAAGGGCTACAGCACATATGCAGTAAGATTAATAAAAATTTCTCTTTGGAGATGACGGATGAATACGTTATCACTGCAAACGATACTGACCACTACTCATACACCAGACATGAGGATAGTTTCTGTTGTGACCGCAGCTTTACAATTAATTCCAGGGAATTCTTCTGAATGTGTCCATATATAAAATGATGATGGCCCTACTCCTTCCCTTAAAGCCTGAAAACTTTAACTGGGTTTCAACTACCTTGCTAACTTACATGGCCAGAATCAAAACTGTTTCAGAATCACGTCGACATCAAGTCCATGGAACTGATGTTGCATTAACACATAAAAACTTACTTGACTTCTTGATGCCTCCATTTCTACAGCTTAAAATGGTGACAGATCCCTAGCTCCATGCTGTTTCCATCAAGAAAAAAACATGCTGGTTAAAGAGGGGATGTCTAAAAATACTTTAAAAAACATAAATAAAAGTTATCGGAGGAGATACTTTACTTGGGATAAAATTTAAAACATGGATACTTTTATAACTACACTTCACATTTTATCTCAGTTAAAGTCACAAAAGTTGCATTACTGTTCTAAGAAAACAACTTTTATATTTGTTGATATAATAATAAATGTAGGGGTCACGGTCTTCGGATCACACCTACTGGTAATCATATACATACTGATAAGCATATTATAAGCACATACTGATAAGCATATTACTTTATGGCTATTAAAAGTCAATCAAATGTAACTACCAAGTACAAACATGTATTCCAACTAATATTTGAATAAGCTTATTTATGACTTCTGCTTTTGGTAGCATGTTTGGTTTTAAAATTTGAAGGAGAACGTCTAGTTTTATGCCTGACATATAAAAAGCCTGGAAGCTGTCATTCCCACCCTCACAAAGGAAAAAAAGCGGGGGGGAGCTGAACATACCAAAAATCAAAAACTTTTCTTAAGTATCATAGAAACTAAGGTCTTGGGGAAAACCAGCACCAGGAAATCTGGGGACACAAGTGGCACAAAGAGGCACAACCGAGACCTGTTCATCTAGAGAAGATGCCTCTGGAGCCAGTAACTGATAGTACCGGCTCTAGTAAAACAGTAAGCCTCTACTGTTTTACTAGAGGCTTACTGTGGACTACTTTCAAAGTAAGAAATTCTTGAGGGCTGGATTATTGGGAGGCGGGGGAATCATGATTTTGTGGGCCTTTCCTCCAGGAAAAAGCCCACAGATTCTCACAAGAGAGAACCTAGAAAGACCCTTCTGTGTTCCTGAAGGAGGGCAAGAGTAATCACTGTGAAATATGCCCAGAGCTCACCTCCAAGGAGAAAAGACATTGCCATGGCCTTAGCTAGGCTGGAAAAAGAGTTCCTCCCACTCCATCTTCCTCTTCTCTTCCTGTCTCCCCTAAGAGGAAAGGGAAGTCAGCAAGGGTCAGAACTTCAGTGAAATACATTGGGAACGCCGTATGGAGAGAAAGTAAGCAGAGTTCAGGGAGGGGAAAGCTATACCACTGGAGAAACAATGTGAAGATCACAGCATGAGACACAGGGCCCCTAAAAGACTACAATCAGAAGATTACTGAGACGCCTGGGTGGCTCAGTTGGTTGGACGACTGCCTTCGGCTCAGGTCATGATCCCAGAGTCCTGGGATCGGGTCCCGCATCGGGCTCCCTGCTCCACGGGGAGTCTGCTTCTCTCTCTGACCTTCTCCTTGCTCATGCTCTCTCTCACTGTCTCTCTCTCAAATAAATAAATAAAATCTTTAAAAAAAAAAAAAGAAGAAGAAGAAGAAGATTACAAGAACACTCTCCCTACCCAACAGCTTACTATATTATAGGGCTCCAGGATAATATAATACTTATAATACAATATATAATAATTATAACACAACACAATGGTAATAGTTATAGTAAAAGAAAGAGAATAATAGAATAATTACATAATAATAGTGGGTTACAACTCAGAGGACAAAAAGTCACAGACTGTCTAGGAGGAGGAGTACCTGGAAAAGGTTATAGTCAAGAGGGGAGACAAAAACAAGGACACCAGAAGAATCTGAACTCTCTAGCACATACAACTACAGAAAACATTAAACAGAGAGAGAACCCTCACCATATTAACATATTCCCTCTCTCCCTAATGGCCAGTTTCCCTCAGTTCCTATTACCCTATCCAATAAGTCTGTTTTTCAAAAAAGATGATGAGACATGACAAAAGACAAGAGACCTCAGTCTGCGGAGCCAAAGCAATAGTGAGACTCAGATCTGACACCATTGATGGAATTATCAGAAAAGGAATTTAAAATAACTATAATCAATGTTTTTACATCTATAATGTCAAAAGTAGACACCTTCACAAACAAATAATGTAGGAATGAGATGAAAACTCTAAGAGTCAAACAGAAATGGTACAAATCAAAAATACTGTACCAGTAATAAATAACACCTTTTTGGGCTTAATCAGTAGACTCCATATGGCAGAGGAAACAGCCAATGAGCCTGAAAAGAGATTAATGAAAAAAAAAAAAAAAAGTAGAACACTCAAGTACTGTGAGATAATATCAAAAATATAACACACATTCAGTTGACCCTGAACAATTTGGGAGTTACCATGACCCCCTGTGCACTCAAAAATACATTTAGAAGTTTTGATGTCCCCAAAGCTTAAAGTTTAACTATTAATAGCCCACTGTTGACCTTCTGGATAAGCCTTAGGGATAACATCAATAGTCAACTAGCCCTTATTTTGTATATTATATGTACTAACACTAAAGTCTTACAATAAAGCAAGCTAGAATAAAGAAAATCTTATTAAGAAAAATTATAAGATGAAAAACATTTACAGTTTTTTTTTTAATTCCAGTATAGTTAACATAGTGTTATATTAGTTTCAGATGTACAGTATGATTGAACAATTCCACACCAGTGCTCACCAAGAGAAGTGCACTCTTAATCGCCTTCATCTATTTCACCCATCCCCCCACCCAACCCCCCCTCTTGTAACCTTCAGTCTGTTCTCTATAGTTAAGAGTCTGGTTTTTTGACTTGTCTCTTTTTTCCTTTGTTCAGCTGTTTTGCTTCTCAAAGTCCACCTGTAAGTGAAATTACATGATCATTCTCTGACTTATTTCACCTAGCATTGTTATCTAGATCTATCCATGTTGTAAATGGAAAGATCTCATATATGTATATGCATGTATATATATATACATATATATCTTCCCTTTATCCATTCATCTACTGATGGACACTTGGGCTGCTTCCATTATTTGGCTATATTGTAAATAATGCTGCAATAAACAGAGGAGTGCATATATCTTTTCAAATTAGTGTTTTCATACCTTGGGATAAATATCCAGTAGTAGAAACACCGGATCATATGGTCATTCTATTATTAATTTTTTGAGGAACCTCCACACTGTCTTCCACAGTGGGGGCACCAGTTTGCATTCCTACCAGCAATGCACAAGCGTTCCTTTTTCTCCACATCCTTATCAACACTTGGCAGTTCTAGTGTTTTTTATTTTAGCCATTCTGACAGGCATGACATGATATCTCATTGTGGCTTTGATTTGCATTTCCCCGGTGATGAGCGATGTTGAGCATCTTTTCATGTGTCTGTTGGCCATCTGGGTATCTTCTTTGGAGAAATGTCTGTTCATCTCTTCTGCCCTTTTTAAATTAGAGTATTTGGGGCTTTTTGGTGTTGAGTTCTATAAGTTCTTCATATATTTTAGATACTAACCCTTTATCAGATATATCACTTGCAAATATCTTCTCCCATTTGGTAGGTTGCCTTTATTTTTGTTCACTGCTTCCTTTACTGTGAAGAAACTTTTTATTTTGATGTAGCCCCAAAAGTTTATCTTTGCTTTTATTTCTCTTGACTTAGGAGACATATCTGGAAAAATGTTGCTATGGCCGATGTCAGAGAGATTATTGCCTATGCTGTCTTCAAGGATTTTTATGGTTTCAGGTATCATATTTAGGTCTTAAAACCATTTGAATTTATTTTTGTGTGTGGTGTAAGGAAGTGGTCCAGTTTCATTCTTTCATAGGTGGCTGTCCAGTTTCACAACACCATTTGTGGAAAAGCCTGTATTTTCCCCACTGTATAGTTACCCCTCCTTTGTCAAAGATTAATTGACCATATATTTGTGGGTTTATTTCTGGGTTTTCTGTTCTCTTCCACTGATCTATATGTCTATTTTTATGCCTATACCATACTGTTTTAATTACTACTGTTATGTAATATAACTTGAAATCTGATACCTCCAGGTTTTTGTTTTTTCAAGATTGCTTTGGCTAGTTGAGGTCTTTTGTGGGCCCATAAAATTAAATTTTAGGACCATCTGCTCTAGCTCTGTGAAAAATGCTGCTGGTATTTTGACAGGGATTGCATTAAATCTAGATTACTTTGGATAGTATGGACATTTTAACAATATCTGTTCTTCCAACCCATAAGCATGGAATGTCTTTATATTTCTTTGCATTGCCTTGAATTTCTTTTATAGAGTTTTATAGTTTTCAGAATACAGATCTTTTACCTCTTTAAGTTTCTTCCTAGTTGTTTTGTTGTTGTTGTTGTTGTTGTTGTTGTTTTTGGTATAATTATAAATGGGATCATTTTCTTAATTTCTCTTTCTGCTACTTCATTATTTAGTGTATATAAATGCAATGGATTTCTGCATATTGATTTTGTATCCTGCGACCTTACTGAATTCATTTATAAGTTTAGTAGTTTTTGGTGGAGTCTTTAGGGTTTTGTATATACAGTATAATATCATTAGCAAACAGTGAAAGCTTTATCTTTCCCTTACCTGTCTGGATACCTTTTATTTCTTTTTCTTCTCTAATTTTGTGCCTCAGACTTCCAGTATTATGTTGAATAAAAGTGGTGAGATTGGACAAGACTGTCTTCTTCCTAATCTTAGGGGAAAAGTTCTTAGCTTTTCACCAATGAGTATGATGTTAGCTATGAATATTTCATATACAGCTTTTAACATGTTGAGGTACATTCCCTCTAAAATTACTTTGTTAGTAGATGTTGTTGTACTTTGTTGTACTTTGTGAAATGTTGTACTTTGTGAAATGCCTTTCTACATCTACTGAAATAATCATATGGTTCTTACCTCTCTCTTGTTGGTGTAAGGTATCATGTTGACTGATTAGTGAATACTGAACCACTCTTGCATCCCAAGAATAAATCCCACTTGATCATGATTTTTAATGTATTGTTGGATTTGGTTTGCTAATACTTTGTTGAGGATTTCTGCATGTATGTTCATCAGGGATATTGGCCTCTAGTCCCTTTTTTTGTAGTTCCTTTATGTGGTTTCAGTATCAAGGTAATGTTGGCCTCATAGGACGAATATTAAAGCTTTCCTTCCTCTTCTATTTTTTGAATACTTTGAGAAGAATGGGTGTTAACTCTTCTTTAAATGTTTGGGAGAATTCACCAGTGAAGCCATCTGGTTCTGGACTTTTGTCTCTTGAGAGTTTTTTATTACTGATTCAACTTCATCACTGGTAACCAGTCAGTTCAAATTTTTTAATTATTTATTCTTGATTCAGTATTTGGGAGGCTATATGTTTCTAGGAATTTACCCATTTCTTCCAGGTTGTCCAGTCTGCTGGCACATAATTTTGCATTATATTCTCTTATCATTGTTTGTATTTCTGTGGTAACATTTGTTATTTCCTCTTCTTTCATTCTGATTTTATTTGAGACATCTCTCCTTTTTCTTTTTTCTTTTCTTTTTAAAGAGTCTGCCTAAAGGTTCATCAATTTTGTCAATCTTTCCAAAGAACCAGCTCCTGGTTTCATTGATCTGTTCAATTTTCTTACTTTCCATTTCATTTGTTTCTTCTCTCATCTTTACTACAACCTTCTTCCTACTGGTTTGGGGTTTTGTTTGTTTTCTTTTCTAGCTCCATTAGGTATAACATTTGATTGTTTGAGACATTTCTTGCTTCTTGAGGTAAGCCTGTATTGCTATAAACTTTCCTTTATACACACATAAAATAGAACAGCTTTTGCTATATCATAAATACATTTACAGTTCTGCTGTGTATTTACTGAAAAAAAAAAAGTAAGTGAACCTGAGTAGTTCAAAGCTGTGTTGTTCAAGGGTCAATTGTAATAGGAATACCAGAATGAAAGAAAAGAGAGAACAGAAAGATAACTGGAAAAAATCTCCAAATATTTGGAAGTTAAATAACACAACACTACATAACCCACAAGTCAAAGAAGTCTCAAAAATTTTAAAATGTTCCCTAAATGTAAATAAAATCGATATATTAGAAAATATGAAAAGTATAAAATTGATAACCTAAGATTCCAGTTTTAAAAACTAGAAAGAGAAGGAATTTAAGCCTAAACCAAACAGAAAATATAAAATAAAAAGATTAGAAAACAACGAATTTGCAATAAAAGAAAAAACCAACGAAATCAAAAGGCACACTTTGAAAAGACTAATAAAACTGATAAATGAATGATATCACAAATGAAAGAGGTCTCGTCCTTATTGATCCCATGGAGATTAAATAGATAGTAAAGGAAGAGTTTAAGCAACTCTATGCCTACAAATTTGATGATTAGATGAAATGGACCAACTCCTTAAAAGACAAAAACTTAACAAAACTTACACAAGAAGAAATAAGTAATCTGAGTACTTTATATCTATTAAAATAAATTTAAACCTATAATTTACAACTTCCCAAAGAAAGCACAAGGCCCAGATAGTTTCATTGGTGAATTCTATCAAGCATTTCAGAAAGCAATGATAGTAACTTTTTTTCCTTTTTAAGATCTTATTTATTTGACAGAGAGAGAGAGACAGTGAGAGAGGGAACACAGGCAGGTGGAGTGGGAGAGGGAAGAGCAGGCTTCCCACTGGGCAGGGAGCCTGATGCAGGGCTTGATCCCAGGACCTTAGGATCATGACCTGAGCCAAAGGCAGACACTTAATGACTTAGCCACCCAGGCGCCTCTGATAGTAACTTTTGACAATCTTTCCAGAATATACAAGGAAAGAAATTCTTAATCACTCTTTGAGACCACAGTTACCTTATTATCCAAAAAATTAAAATAAAATAAAATAAAGGCAGCCCAAGAAAATAAAACTACAGACCAATATTTCCTATGGATATAATGCAAAAATCCTCCATAAAATTTTATGGAGACATAAGTTTATGTCTACAATGTACAAAAAGACTGAGTAAGATTTATCCAAGAATTGCAAAGTTAGTTTCCAAAATCAATTAAGGTTATAAAACACATAAATAGAATAAAAGACAAAAACTACGTGATCATCTCAATAGATGCAGAAAAAGCATTCCACAGACTCCAATACCCATTTATGACATACATTCTTAGTCATCTAGGAATAGAAGGAAACTTCAACTTCATAATAAACATCTACAAAAAACTTCATATGTAATAATCAGAACTGGATACTCTTCCCTGAAAATTAAGAAAAAGGTAAGCAGCCCTCTCTTATATTCATCATACTGAAAGTCATAAGCAATTCAATAAGAAAAAACTGAAAGCTACAAAGAAGGTATGTGAAACACAAGGTATAAATATTATGACTGTATTGACTTTTAAAATATATTAATTTATATTTGTCAAAACATTAACAGTTGCAGGTATGTGATAGAATGATGGGCAAGTTCTTCTAATTCTTTATATTTTATGATTTGTCAAATAGGAAATTATTGCTCTTTTTTTTCCTTGGTCCTTAAAATAATTTTATTTATTTACTTACTCAATTACTTATTGTTTTTATTTGACATCAAGCTAATACCCCATTGACTTAGGAAAATGCAAAGATGTGGAATATGAATAGTTTAAATTCCATTTACCATATTTTCTTCAGCACTTACTTTATGACTGTCAGCTAGAAGGCCCTGATTGATAACACAAGGCAAAATTTATGTCACAGTATGCCCTAAAGTTGTGACTCCTATTTTTGATGTATTCTATGTTTTAAATTTATACAAAAAATTTGTAAATATCATACAGTAAAACATCTGAAAGCTACAATTAAAATGAAAGTGGTAATAAGTACATTTGTCTTGAACTGCTTTTTTGTCAAAAAACAAAATACAGTAGTTTACTCAAAACTCTATGTATCATCACGATAGTCAAAAGAATCTATGATTCACTGCCTCTTACAAATTCATATTAGTACAACCCAGCCTCCATATATTGCTTTACATTAGCTCCATCTGTTCTCAGTGAAGAAAACCAAGATCTACTAAAAACTTTTCATATTTAGAAGTATCAATTTCATCCCTCCATTATCTTACAAATATATTTTGTAAATGTTTAGAATGAAAAAAACTGAAATTTTTTACTTTTGCATTCTCATTTATGTTTTGCTTACATAAAGGTAAAACCAAAAATATCTACCAACAATATCCACCCCACCACATAACACTTCACTGTAGTATATATGTAAAAGGGTGTGTAAGAACATAAGATTTTGAATCAGATTGCCTGTACATGTCAACATTACATAAAGCTATGCAATGTGGGGAAAATCACTTAACTTCTCCAAACTGCGGTTCCCACATCTATTAATAGGAATAATGTAATAGCAGTATCTACATCATAGGGCTCTAATGAGAATTAAATGACATAATCCATATAAAGTGCTCAGACCAGTGCCTGGAACATAAAAACAATACATATTAAGTCATTACTATCATTATTGCTGCTGTTATTGTTGTTGTTATTGTTATTATTCTAACGATCAGATTAAGGACCTGTCTTTCTCACTAAATAATCAAAGGAACTGACATATAAGAACTCACCTAACCCTAACACTAGCTCTCATTGTTACTAGTTGATGGCCTGGCATTTACAGCTGAACTGTGGCATTCTTTTCTTGAAATTAACTACACAGGGCACTGATGTCAGACGAGGTAGCTCTGTGACTGTTATAAACCAAGACAAAAAAGACCATTCCACGATCTTCTCAAAACAAAGACAAAACAAGATTACAGGGCAAACAACAAAAATTACCAAACAACATCTTTTCCCAGCTAACAAGTATGACAGTTGTTTCTTTGTTAATTATAGGCTTAGCCTCAGATTATTTTTCCTGCCTTCTAGGTAAGATTCATTAAAATATCCAATTAACTACTCCCCTCTCTGACAGCACCAACCTAAAGCAAACCCTCCTTCCTTGAATATTCCTCAAAAATCACCCGACACAAGCACAAATCCTATAATAAATCCTTTTTAACACCCTTCTATTAGGAAGCTCCACAGTTCTCCACAGTGTGGGGTCTCCCTCATTTCAATAACGCAATAAATGAAACTTCCTTTGACAACAGATGTATTTCTGACCATCTCTGACTAGAAGGCTTTGACATAGAGATAATTCACCTATGTATTCCCAGTGCCTAAAATATAATAGGCATATCATGAGAGTTTTTGAATGAATGAGTCAACCCCAGATACAAGTTAGTTCCAAAGATCCTAACTGCGTGTAATGGCTGACATGGGTGATTTCCACATTTGCAGTCCACACAGCAACTGAGGAGACACAGATACCTACCGAACAAAGAACAACGATGTTAGGTAAAATTGAGAAACATGTTTAAAAATCATAGGGCTGGGCATCTGGCCATCAGTAGCGGTAATGAAGAAAGTAAATCAAAAGCTCAGATGAAACTATGAAATGACAAACTTATGACTAGCACAGATTCTGCAATGACAGATGCTGCTACAAATCAAAGAGCCATCATCACCTTGTGTACACTATACAAAGAAGGCTGTCTAACTGAGTATTCCCAGGTTGTCACAGTACTCCTGGAAATCAAGTTGGGACTACTGCCATTCTTGGTGCAATGTATTTTTGGTCTACCACTGGGAAGAGAAAATGGACATCATGACTGGGAACTCCATGTTCATTGCTCAACAGTATCTTAAACAACAGACAGCCAGTCCAGCTGACAGGAAATAATTTAATAGACAGATACATAGATAAAAATGACGTAAGCAAATTGTAAGATATACATATATTTGGCAGCAGCTAGAAGAAAGTTTGATACACACATTATACAATAAGACCTTTTTCTCTTTTTTTTAAGATTTATTTATTTGACAGACGGAGATCACAAGTAGGCAGAAAAGCAGGCAGAGAGAGAGGAGGAAACAGGCTCCCTGCTGAGCAGAGAGCCTGATGTGGGGCTCGATCCCAGGACCCTGGGACCATGACCTGAGCCCACTGAGCCACCCAGGCGCCCCTACAATAAGACTCTTAACTTTTCTGGAAGGAGTAACAGAGCTCATCACTCAATCTCCACACTAATTTTTGAAGACTCACTGTGACTTTTCCCCGGCAAGTCTTTGGTAGAAGGTAAAATTAAACATTAAACTTTTTAAATTAAAAATTAAACATTAAACTTTGATCCCTACTAAATCTAATTCTATGAGACTGTCTCACTGATTACATTACTTTAGAAAGCGATGATTCCTTTTATAGATAGAAATGAAAAGTACTGCTGTTTTTAATTTAATAGTATTAGGATGTCAATATTCTAATGTAAATCTGCATGTATATTTGGAATAATTCTATATGCAGTAATGATATGATGCTTAATTCATGCTTTAAGTTGTCATAGTTTTGCCATGAAATCTATATATGCTATAATTTGGGGCAACAACAATTTTACATTATAAATACAAGGGGGTTTTTTTGCTTAAAAATTACTAAAGAGATGTTATCATGGAGAATAAGATTTAAGTAATCTCTATACCCAATGTGGGGCTCAAACTTATAACCCTGAGATCAAGAGTCACATGCTGTATTGAGCCAGCCAGATAGTCCCTCGATTTTTAAGTTTTCTAGAAAATCGATGAGTCCATCAATAAGCAAGTTTCATAAATCAGCATCTCACCTTCTCCTTGTAGGAAACATCCAAAAGTAACAAGGAGAATTTTCAATGCAAGCTCTATTTCCAATGAAGACAGAATAATCCCCATTTCTACACATAAGGGTTATCAAATCAAAAGCAGCTGAGGTTAAGGGAGAGGCTAAGAAAGAACCTTTGAATTTCACTTCAGAGGGAAATTTCCCTAGCAGAGACCATACCTAACAGTGCAATCAAAATGCATTTGTAAAAGTGAGAAGTTCAGACTGATATTTCCCAAGTATACCTCTTGATACATACGAAGTACAAGAACTGGGTTAAAATGAGCCAGCAAATGAAATTATCTTCAACTGTGTTTGGTTCAGTAGAGTACAGCAGGCAGGTGAAGAAAGAAAGAAGGAAGGAAGGAAGGAAGGAAGGAAAGAAGGAAGGGAAAAATTTTTTTTAAAAAAATCAAAAGTACAGGTAAATGAAGCAGCCCGCTCTCTGGCAACAGAGAGAGAGAAATTTTTAATTGTTCACAGCAGCAAAATGTGAAACCACCTTGACCTCTATCTGGCCAAGGAACTTCTTGAAAAAACAAACAAGCAAAACAGCCTTAGGAAAAATCAAAACATAAAAAAGAACCACAGTGGTAGCAAAAACACAATACTGTAGCCTTCTACTTCTGGCCAAGACGGAGTAACAGGAACTAGACTTATTTTCTCACTTTAATCAACCAAAAAACTGGATAAGATATATAAAACAATGGTTTTCCAGACAGGACATCAAGCCACAGAGGGCAGTGATCTCTGAGAGACAGGAAACGAAGGATGCAAACCCTGTGGTTTACTGCTTCATTCGCTGTGCTGGGAGAGGTTCTAGCCCACAGCAGAGAGAAGCAGCCCAGAAAGAAACATGTTCTCTAGGCTAAGGAGTCAGAGTTGGGATTCAATGATATCAAGGTAGCAGAGTTTATAAAAGGGCATACAAGGGAGGACACAGCTGCCCGGTGAAGGAACTCCAGAGATGTGCAGACGATCATCGTGTACAAACAGCAGAGTATTAATCTGTGTGTACCTAGAAGGAAATCGCCAAGGCTAGAGGAAGAGTCATCTGGAAGGGTAAGGGGTAGCACTGCCTGGGGCTTCCAGACTCCAGGAACAGTGTGTGGCCATATCAGCCAAATGAAAAGCCTCAAGATTCACAGGCATTGCACATAGTACACAAAAGGATCATTTTTTTTAACAAATTTTTTTTTTTTAAGATTTTACTTATTTATTTGACAGAGAGAAATCACAAGTAGACGGAGAGGCAGGCAGAGAGAGAGGAAGGGAAGCAGGCTCCCTGCTAAGCAGAGAGCCCAATGTGGGACTCGATCCCAGGACCCTGAGATCATGACCTGAGCCGAAGGCAGCGGCTTAACCCACTGAGCCACCCAGGCGCCCCAGGATCTTACCTTAATCCCTACAACAAACACTTCTCTGCCATGCAACAAAGCCTCCCACCTAAGAAAACTTCAAATCAAGACCGGAAATTTAAAAATGCAATCACAGTGTCTAAAATCCATTCAAAAATTACCGGGCATGAAAAAGAGGAAGAAAACATGATCTGTACTGTCAGTAACCAAAACCAAAACCAAAACCAAAAACATAACTGACTCAAAACTGATACCTATATTAGAGTTAGAAGAGGACAATAAAACACTTACTATAACTGTATTCTTTACATCCAAACAGTAGAAAGTGTAGGCTATAAAAAAGGCCCAGATCAAACTAAAAGAAATGAAAACTGCTATATCTGAGGTTCAAAATATAATGGACAGGAATGCAGGCCTGGGAACTGTGTATCTGCTTACTATCTATACTTCTGTCTTCTCCAGAATGTCACATAAATGGGATTGTACACTATGTAGCCTTTTGAGTTTGGCTTTTTTCACTTAGCAAAATACATTCAAGATTCACCAATATTGTTACATGTATAAATAAAAAGCTTAGTCCAACCCAACCTGTACAACCACAGATGTACCTAAATTTTGTATATATATTCACCAGATGAATGATATGTGGGTTGTTTCTAGTTTGCACAGTTATGAATAAAGCTATTATAAACATCAATACAAGAGATTTTGTGTAGACCTTATGTAGATTTTGTGTAGACAGAGACACAGATATTGGGTACACACCAAGAAATGAAACTACTGGATCATATGGTAGGTGTATGCTTAATTTCGTAAGAAATCACCAAATTGTCTTCCAAAGTGGCTGGGTCTTAATTTACACTCACAATATTAATGAATGACAATTCTAGTTATTCTGCATACTAATCATAATTCTTTGTTATTCTAATAAGTATACAGTGGATTCTCCTTATGGTTATTTTTCTACTATATTTAATTAGTCTTTAATTTCTTTTGTAACATGTATTATTATCATAATATTTTATTAAATTTCTAATTTTAATTCCAGTATAGTAAACATCTAGTGTTATCTCAGTTTCAGGTGTACAATATACACCTGACAATATAGTGAACCAACAATTTCAGACATCACCCAGTGCCCAATATAAGTGTGCTCTTAATCCCTATTTCATGCATCCCCCCACACCCTCCCCTCTTGTAACCACCAGTTTGTTCTCTAGAGTTAACAGTCCTTGTGGTTTTAATTTGGATTTCCCTAATGCAAAATGATTTTGAATCTGTTGAAATAATTATGTTGAAAATCTTCATATATATTTTTGCCATCCATATGATGTTGAATAATTATGTTGAAAATCTTCATATATATTTTTGCCATCCATATCTCTTCGATCAATTGTTTATTCAAACCTTCCTTTCAACTGAATTTTTATTTTCTTATTTTGAGTTGGCAAAGGTTTTTACATATACTTATTAAAGGTCTTCCATCAGATATATGCTCTGCAAATATTTTCTCCATTTCTTTTCATTTTTGTAATGTTTTATGTTACAGAGGAAAAATGGTTTCTTTTTATTTTGATAAATCCCAATTTATGGGCACCTGGGTGGCTCAGTGGGTTAAAGCCTCTGCCTCAGCTCGGGTCATGATCCCAGGGTCCTGGGATCAAGCCCCGCATCAGGCTCTCTGCTCAGCAGGGAAGCTGCTTCCTCCTCTCTCTCTCTGTCTGCCTCTCTGCCTACTTGTGATCTCTGTCTGTCAAATAAATAAATAAAATCTTTAAAAAAAAACCCAATTTATGAATATTTCCTTTTGTAGCTTATGGTTTTTGACTCCTGCTTTAAAAAACTCTGACTCACCCAACATCATAAAGGCTTTACTCTACTGGAGTTTTCTAAGAATTGGTGATATAGGCCTTAATCTAGCGATAATATTTAAAGCAATGAATATGGAAGTGATCTCTTGGGAGACTATTGGACAGTGAAAAAAGTAAGACAAGGACAGTTTCAAGGGGTGTGTTAATACTTGATGGTCTGGTAGAGAAGAGTGAGTTGGAAAAGAAGACTAAAAGAAGAGCCTATTGAAATAGGAAGAAACTAAATGAGTGTGATGTTACAGAAGCCTAGAAAAGCAAGTGCTGCCGTGAGGAGGAAGGGTCACTTCTACCAAATAGTGCTCAGGAGTCATGTAAGATGATGGTCTATCTTGGTAAGGGTCCCTCAAGCAAACACCCATAAAGCTAAAGTCGTTGGAAGTTAAGAGTCACAGCTATACTTTTTTTAAAGATTTATTTATTTATTTGTTTGACAGAGAAACAGACAGACACAAGTGGGCAGAGAGGCAGGCAGAGAGAAAAAGGGGGAAGCAGGTTGCCACTGAGCAGTGAGCCCAACGTGGGGCTCGATCCCAGGACCCTGGGATCATGACCTGAGCTGAAGGCAGCGGCTTAACCCACTGAGCCACTCAGGCATCCCCACAGCTACTTTTTTTTAATTTATTTATTTATTTTAAAGATTTTATTTATTTATTTGACAGACAGAGATCACAAGTAGACAGAGAGGCAGGCAGAGAGAGAGGGGTAGGGGATGCAGGCTCCCTGCCAAGCAGAGAGCCCAATGTGGGGCTCAATCCCAGGACCCTTGGACCATGACCTGAGCTGAAGGCAGAGTCTTTAACCCACTAAGCCACCCAGGTGCCCACAGCTACATTTTAAATGTAAATATTTTACTTGTTTTAGCTAGAAGCTGAAAAAAAAAAAATTGATAGGTTAAATTTGTCTACACGTCTGCTTTGGTAAAGTCACCAAGAGGCGTCTATAACTCTTATTTGCCTGGATTTACTCACTAACAGTCCCTCCATGAGGAGGGACATTTACAGGAATGATCCTCCGAGATTTAAGCTAGAAAGTAGGGTGCCTGGGTGGCTCAGTTGGTTAAGCAACTGCCTTCGGCTCAGGTCATGATCTTGGAGTGCCGGGATGAAGTCCTGCATCAGGCTCCCAGCTCCATGGGGAGTCTGCTTCTCCCCTCTCATGCTCTCTCCCACTCTCTCTCTCTCAAATAAATAAATAAAATCTTAAAAAAAAAAAAAAAGCTAGAAAGTATATATTGGGCTCATGTTGCTATTATGGTACCTGCTGCCTATAAATTTTTCAAATAACCATTCATCTTCTCTCTGGTCACAAGGTCCAAAACCTGCCTGTAGATTTAGTGAACTATAATCTCTAGCTTCTTTTCTTGTCTTAAAATCATTTCTTTTCATTCTTAGGACTCAAAGGGATAAACAGGAATAATAAAGCTTGTTTAAACCTTATGCTCTATGAATCTAAGATGCTGGGTAAAGATCCACTCATTTAGAGAAATACATCAGTTTCCACATCCAATTATAAAACCAGAAAACCATCTTTGAACAGACTAATGCTGTGAGGAGAAAAAAAAAAAGGAAAATTAGGAAATTAAGGCTAGTGAAGAAGAGATAAGGTCAACATACTGAGAGCCTCATAAAGGCTGGGGGATTGTTGGAATAGAAATATTATAACAGGGGCGCCTGGGTGGCTCAGTGGGTTAAGCCGCTGCCTTCGGCTCAGGTCATGATCCCAGGGTCCTGGGATCAAGTCCCGCATCGGGCTCTCTGCTCAGCGGGGAGCCTGCTTCCTCCTCTCTCTCTCTCTGCCTGCCTCTCTGCCTACTTGTAATCTCTCTCTGTCAAATAAATAAATAAAATCTTTAACAAGGAAGCTAAAAAGATAGGAAGTGACATAAGAGGGAAATGTTTGAAATCAAGATGAGGGAGACAGGAGAGTGACTGGTGACGACTATGGGAGTAGGTGGCTGGAAACGACGGAGGGAAAATTTAACGTTCAGGAGGTTACAGAAACAGGAGGCCTGGGGTTGGTTAGGTCATCTAGCCAGATGTAAGCAACAGCAGTGACAGGAGCAATCAGAGGTCTCATGAGGCTGTGGAAAAAGACAGTGACCAGGCAGCATGTGAGGGAGGGCCTGGAGAAAAAATGGGTCTGTGCGACCTAAAGTCACGCAACTGCCCAGGTTAGGAGAATGTTAACCAAGGGAGTGGGTACCAGCAGAGTCAAAAGCAGAGGACAGTCTTGAGAGCTATCCTGGGGTAAAATCAGCAGTCTGGGACTAAGTGAATGGAAGAAATAAGTAACTGGAAAAGTCTTCAATGACATGAGAATTTCTATTTTGGGCAATCAGACTGACTGTGATGCCATTAGTCAAAACGTAGAACACGAACCAGAGATCTTCAGGTTTCTGCCTTTCTACCACCCTACTCCCACCATGTGTCCCCACATGCGCACCTGCACACATATACAGTTTAGGAACCTGAGTGGGGACAATCAGGTATACTGGAATTTAAATAAATTTTTCAAACATTTCCTATGAAAGATACATATGGTCGCTTGGTCTTAGATACGAAACGACTGTTCAAGAGAATGAACCACTCAAGAAAGGAAAGAGGAAGATAAAAGGAGAAGGAGGGAGGCAGAAAGGCAGGAGGAAGTTTCTGACAACATTATCACAAAGATGCAAGGGAGAAAAAGAAACTCTGTGCATTTCCAAAGCCCAGAAGATGAGGGTTAGATCAGTATTTGAAACAGATGGTATAATGTTAACAGATGGCAGAGAGAACACAGAACATCTTCAGTCTCATTTTTCATGTGTCCTCTCTATCAAAGAATCCTTAAAACTGAAAATGGAAGAACAAACAAGACAATGAAGTGACTACAGCCAGCCTGAAGGCTGGAGTGTGTGATGCAGTGAACCAATGTATGGGAAGTGTTGGGTATGAGTCATCAGTGGCAAAAAGGAAATCTGTTGTAAGGCAGTTGAGGAGGTAATTAGGCCAAGTCTTAAGTATATGTCAGGTATTGGGAAAAATACTTTGAATGCATGTTTAGAAATATTTGATGTCTCATCATAATAAAAAATCAAAACCACTAAGAATAGCATGAATAAATCAACAAAAATGCCTCAATTATAATTAAAGACCAACTCCTGATAATGGGGAGATGACATCATTTTGATATCTTATCGCCAGAAGAAAGGAGGATAAATGGGGAGTAGTTTATGCAGAGAGGTGACCAAGAACAGATACATGAAAGTATTAGTTATTGATAAAAAGAAGTTGCTCCGACCTCGAGAACTTCTTAGGCATGGTACCTACCTGTAGCTTCTGTGCAGGTGGGCTCACAACTAATGTAAACAGCCTTGGGGTTTTTCAGTCTATGATGCCTCCTGTCCTATTGGCAGGGCCTGCTGGGTTGGGAGCCAACCTAATGGGTTTGCATTGCTACCTTTGTGGCAACACTGCTTTGTTTGTTAATCCTGCTTTTGACTGCTGCAAGAGATCAAACCCATCTAGAAGGATAACACAGACCTTCCACAAATCCAATGGCCTGAAACTTAAAACTTTGAACATGAGCTATAGCTATCTTCATTAAAACAGCAAGTCATTCAGATCACTAAAACAGACTCCACCACCACCACCATTCTTGTTATAGCAAAAATTTAGAGATACTGTCACAGAATTGTTTTAGATTTGAGGAATGATCAAATACACAGTTTGCAGAACACTGGCAAAACCCATTCTGAAACCAATGTTAAACCACTGATGATCTCCCAACTGGCAAATCAAAATGTTTACTTTCAGACTTCTGCCAAGGGATTCTCCCATTTCCCTTTCCTCTCCTGGCCTCCTGCATGTCTCAGACTCATCAGCCCCCTAATTTTCAATTTCTTTATCCTCAGTCTCTGCTTTGTCCTCAGTCCTCCCTGTGAAATGTTGGAGCTTCCTATGTTTCCTTAATTAGAGCTTCAAATGCTGATCTCTTCCACAAACGACCTACAGACACGCCCAGAAATAATGTTTAACCCAAACCCCTTGTCTCAGTCAAGCTGACACGTAAAATTAACCGACACAGAATGTCTTCCAGAAACACGAATATGAACACCTAAAGAATCATCGAAGGTAATAAAAAATGCTTGACTCAAGGAAGTGTGCGCTAGATGGGGTGTAAAGGAGGAAGGCAGAGCTGTTTTTATTGTCTGTTTTCTGTTTTCCCCTATAATCCTTGAGAAAACAATCTATATAAACTGTGTGCATGTTTAACTTTGATAAGAAAAATTTTTAAATAAAAATATACTGCTGATGTTTGCCTGAGCAATTTCAGTAAAGTGACTGGGACAGAAGCCAGACAGAAGGATGTAAACAAGATTTATGACAATAAGCGTAGATTCACCTTCTTTTTTAAATTAACTTAATGTAAAGGGAAGAAGAAAGGACAACAGTCTCAAGAGGATATGGTATCAAAGATCAACATTTTTTAGGAAAAGGTGACAAGAAAAAGAGAAGTTAGTGTAAGAAATGCAAAGTAAAATGCATGCACTATAATAAATTAGATAAATTAATTAAACTGACAATGCTAAGGAACAGTACAACTAATAAGATGTATTATAGATATACACATAACAGATAAAATAGGATTTGAGGTGTAAGAAGAGGAGAGCGCTGTATTGACAGAAAGGCCAATAATTATTATGATAATTGCAAACATTTTCTGAGTGAACACTATGCTAAAAACTTCCATGCAGCACCCTGACTCCCCAAAATAGCCCTGGAAAGTGTGTTTCATTATCTTCATTTTACAGTTGGGAAACTGAATCTAAGAAAACTTTTTCTCTGAAAGAGTCAAAGAAAGTTGATCTAAGTCAGTGGTTTTGAACCAAGGGTGATTTTGCTTTCAGGGATACACGTAACAATGTCCAGAGACATTCTGTCACAAATGAGGAGGGGGAGTCATATGTTCCTGGTACCTGTGGGCAGGGGCCATCAATGCTGCCAAGTATCCTGCCATACAGAGAACAGCCCTCAACAAAGAATTATCTAGCCAAAAATGACAATAAGGCTGAGAATGAGTAGCCCTAACCTAAATTATTCCTGGAAATATTAGAAGGCATAAGTGGTGAAAATGTATAAAAAAAAGAGACTCAATGATTGGATCTAGTCATGGTAACTGCTACCCTGAGGGCTGTTCATAAATGTGCTGGCTCAAAGATGAAAACTGGCAATCAACAGCCAAGTGAAAATCTAAGAGGAGATTATTGCATTAATTTTATTTTTTTTAGAAGTTTTTTTAAATTTTATTTTTTCATTATTCCAAGATTCATTGTTTATACACCACACCCAAAGCTCCATGCAATATGTGCCCTCCTTAATACCCACCACCATGCTCACCTACCCCCCCACCCCCTTCCCTCCAAAATCTTCAGTTTGTTTCTCAGAGTCCACACTCTCATGCTTCATCTCCCCTTCTGATTTCCACCCAATTCACTTTTCCTTTTCTTCTCCTAATGTCCTCCATGTTATTCCTTATGCTCCACAAGGAAGTGAAACCATATGATAATTGACTCTCTCTGCTTGACTTACTTCACTCAGCATAATCTCCTCCAGTCCCATCCTATTGCATTAATTTTAAATGGCAAAATAAAGACATGCCAATAGATGGAAGAAATGTTGGAACACAAGGTAACTAAGAAAATGGAAGGGTAGTGTAAGGAAAATGTGATTCTTTGAATAGAGTCAAACGGTTAAAAAAACAAAATTCATGAATATCGGTCATATGAGGTCACCACACTTTAAAACAGGGAACAGGATGCCTTAACAGACATACAGGGATGGGGGAATAAAATTGAAGGAGTTCATGCTGGATTCTGTTTATTTCTTCAGAGAAGAAAGATGCCAGAATTCTGTAAAAATAAGTGGAGAAAAGATTACATAAAGCCAAAAGGAAAAAAATGAAGATTAGGAACTATAGGTAAAAGAGAAGGAAAAAAATTAGAGCAAGTAAATTCTGTAAACCTTTGAGGGTTCGGCTGAGTATAAAAAACTCAAGGATACCTAAAAAGAGGAGTCATTGGATTTTTCTCTATGGGCCATTTGGGGTACCAAGAAATCTACCCAACCTCATACCTGAAACAAGTAAGAACTTGGCAAAATATATAAGACAATTGCCTGGTAGAATTTTCTGGATCATGAAAGAGAATCCTAAGCAGAGCAAAAAAGCTAGTAAAACTAAAGAAACAAAGATCAGAGTTTGGGGGGAAAAAGGTGCCTGGAAGTTGTGGAGCAAAGAAGGAAACTAGGAAAGCAGCAGCAAGTGGAAGGGGGGTGGGGGAGATGGAGAGAACAGTTGGGAGGAGGAATAAAAAGAAAAAGATGCACAAGAAGTCTGCTAGAAATTTGCATAAATTCCTCTGAATATGAGCCAAAGGCTAAGCTGGGGTTTTTTTTCTATTTAATAAAAATACTGAGTGCTGCCAAAAAAATATAAAAACAAAGTTGGAATGGCAATGCAAGTAGTCTCTCCTAATTTATTTTTTACATCTTTCTAACTTTCATACTCACAGTGAAAGCTTCAACTGAGAGGCTTCTGCAAAGTCTTCTGGTGGTGGTGTTCTCCGTTCCCCGGATGTAGAGTTTAATCTGTAACTGATGGATGTGACGCGATCTACAGGTTTATCGAGCTTCACGTCTGGTGTTTCTGGAGTAGACCTCAGGTCTTGCACATTAATGGTTCAAAAGGTACATTAGCTGCAGAACATTCTCAAGTCATGGATATTTAGGTGTCTGTCAATGTCGGCCACACTGTGACAATAAGGAGAATTTTCCTTCAGAGATGTTTTCTGGGAAATTTTTTGTTTCTTTGCTTGTCTTTTTTTACAAGTTGGGAACACTCTTCCTTTCTCGTTCACTCTCCTTTGGCCTCTGTTTCATCTGCTGCACCTTCTGAGCCCTGTTAGTTTTTCTGTCCTCTCAGATATGCTGCCGTAGAACACTCCCGCTGCTCTCTCCTCCATAGTACCCTGCATTTCAGAGGACAGCCCTGCATAGCTGTCTCTTGTCAGTTTTTCTTCTTCTAGGCCTATCCCATCCCCATGGTATTTTTCAGACATTATTTTGATTGGTAAATGAGCAAAAGCAGGACATAAGTCTGCCTTAGAAAGTTCTTCCCACCGTTTCTTGATGTTTTCTAATTAGAGTAGATGTATAATATGACTTCACATCTTCTAACAAGAACTACACACTGAATCCTGTTTCTTTAAACAGCATCTCTTGGTCGTCTTTTTTTGTTGGCCAGTACTGGGTACATTTAACAGATTCCTTCCCCACAACTCAGTTTAGCATGACAACTGCTTTGGTCTTTTTCTGCCAAACCATGGGCCAGAAATGGCAACCTGTACTAGGAAGTGGCCCCTATGTTAAGATATAATTCTTCTGTGCCTCTTCTGTGCCATCTTAAATTGGCACCAATATAATCATTTTCAGCATTCTAACATGACTGTGATCGTAGGGGGCTTTGATCTCTGCATCTGTTTCAGTTTCTGTTTAATGGAAACTTGGCCATTCTATGAGGACAGTCATGGGAGTCACAGCAAATTTCCAAGTACAGCCATAGCTAGTGACTTTGAGCACCCAACTGCTCAAACTCCTGCTGGATAGTGGCAGACATGGTTTTGGAAGCAAGCTGGTGTTAGCAGAGCAGCTCAGGCCCTACAGGGTCCAGGGAGAGCTGCTGAGAGCTAAATGGTGCATGTAGAGAACTGTAGGATTAAATTTCATGAGAGAAAAAAAAACAAAGATTCGTAAGATAAATAATTCCCAGAGCCCACACACAACAAAAAATCATTCAAAGTCCATTCATTTAGAGGGCATTTCTCTTGGGAAACATCTGGGACATCAAGGAAAATCCTCCCACATGGGCCCAGCCATCACTCTCTCTCCCATAGTGCAAGTAAATAGATGATGATTGACAGGTAGGTAGACAAAAGATATATATTTTTTCTAAAAATAAAAACCTATAAGTACTTGGAGAAAAAAAGGTCAATAACATAAGTCATCAAGGAAATTAACATTAAAATCAAAATAGGATACCATTACACACCCATTAGATGGCTAAATTAGAAGGACTGACATCCCAAATGTTAGCAAAAATGTGAAGCATGGAACTATCATACATTTCTGATGGAACTATAACACTTCTCAACTGTAATTTTAGAAAACTGTTTGGCATTTTCATAGAGTTGAGTATATGCCAATACTATAACCCAGCTATCTCAATTCTAGGATTTACACTATAGGATAAAAACATACATCCATTCAGAGACTTGTACAGGAATTTTTATAGCAATTTTTTCGTAGCCTAAACCCTGGAACAATCCACATGTCCGTCAACTTGTGAATGGATAAATTGAGCATTGCCGAAGGAGAGTGTTCTATTCAAGTATAAAAAGGAAAAAATTGCTTATATACCCAACAGCATGGATGAAACTTACAGATATTACTCTGAGCAAAAAAAGGAAGTCACAAAAGAGTACATACCACATAATTCCATTTTTATGAAACTCTGGATGGTCTATATGAAATTTTAATCTATAGTGAGAGAAAGCAGATCACTGGTTGCATGGAGTCAGGAAGAAGAAATTGTCCGGGAAGAAGACAAGGGATTTGGGGATGATAAAATTCTTCTATACCTCCATTATGGGGATGCTTACATGAATGTCTGCACTTGTCAAAATTCATCAAACTGTTCAATTAAAATGTATGGTTTTTGTTTATGTAAATTATACCCCAAGAAAGTTGATAAAAGAGGGAGAGAGAGAGAGAATTTGCTGAAATTGAGAGGACAACCCTAGGAATACCATCAGAATCTTACCAAAAGCTTCATGCATCCTTGTTGTAAAGAACAGAAGCTATTTCTAGGGTGTTCAATCATTTAAAAGGGGGTGGGTAGAGAGAAGCAGATACTATGTGCCTGCAGATAAAAGTAGAACTATGAAATGCTCCTGCCAAGTAATTAATTCCAATCTGATCAAGTCTCTAGAGCTATTTAGAAACGAGCAGAAAATGCAATGGAGAGATAGATGACAGACAGACACTATGGGGGCACCAAGCAACATCCAAACTGTAAGAAACTCTCAAAAAAAAAAATTGGTCTTCAGAAGTAGAGGGGAAAACATCTAGATCAATCTCTAGATTAACAGAGAATTCAAAGACATGTCATGCAATCACAGCTATAAACTTTATGTGGATCTCAATTTGAACAAATAAATTATAAAAAAAGGAAAATCTCCTATAAGACAATAGGTAAAATGGGAACACTATTTGATAACATTAAGGAATTATTGTTAATTTCTTAGCTCCAAAAATGTATTATGGTTAACTTTAAAATATTTATCTTAAAGAGACATATACTTAAACATTTATACATGAAATTCTGTGATGACTGGGATTCAATTCAATATAATCTGGGTGGGGAGAAGAGGGTAGGAGTAAAAATAAACAGGATTGGTCACAGATTATTGGATCCATTGATCATTCTCTCTGGTTTTGTATATATTTAAAATTTGGCCATAATGTAATAAAATTAGTTAGAAAGGAAAGTGATGACCAGCACAGCTCTGGTGATTCAGTAGAAATAGGCTCTGTGGAAGAATGTTGTGGTTCCAGCTACTTGCTTGGCCAATATATACTAACCGCTTCTCTTTAGAACATTATCTAGAGCAGACTAGGCTATGTTGCAGTAACAGACCACAAATCTGTTTAATCAAAGTTCCCTTCTTGCTCATACCATTTGTACCACATGGACTGGCAAAGGTGGATAAATGCTCCACACTCTTGTAGGTGTGCTGTCTGAAACACAGTGTCTGGAAGATCCCAGCAGGTAAGGTAAGACTGAGGAAACTGAAATGGATTTTTTTTTTTTTTTTTTTTTTTTTTAAGCGAGCGCTACACCCGTCAGGCTTGAACTCATGACCCCGGGATCAAGAGTCAACATACTCTACTGACTGAGCCAGCCAGACACCCCTTAAATGAATTTTTTACTTTCTCCTTTAAAAGTCACCTTTGTCAATTTTGTTTTTTTCGTATTTCATTGGCCACACTGATCACATGGAGAGGAGACTGAGGAGTATGGGCTTCACAATACCCAGAAGGGTACAAGAGTCACATATGGTAATCACTAGTAATAACTATCATATTTGCCAACAGGAGCACAATTTTCTTTTTCCTGGCTGAGAACATTCCCAGCTTTAACTACTCAACTTTTCAACTCCCAGGTACTAGGACTGTTCAAGCGACACAAATCTGACACATGAGAAGTTTCACAGGAAAGCCTGATGAAAGAGGCAGACTCAGCATGTTTCCTTTGGCCCCTACGCACTCCTATTCTTCCAACCAGGAAAATGGGCGCTATGCTTGAGGACACTGCAACTATCCAGACAGACCCATATACTAAAGATGGTGGCACAGCAGCTAGAAGGAGCTATAGCTCCTTGACAACTTGCTGAATAGCCAAAATATCCCTCATCACCTCCAGAATATAGACTTCTTCATGTAGACAGACAAGTAGATAGAGGGTTAGGTAGGTAGAAACTGAACCAGCCTTTATTAAACCATTATACCCAGGTTTTTGCTATATTTTGCCAAATTTAATCTTTAATTATGTGCAAAGGTTCTTCCAGATTCGACAAGGAGGTCAGGGAACAAAAGATTCTTATTGTTTTCCCTTTTAATTAAGTATTTTAGGAACTCTAGTAGAAAAATAATAATCCCAATTTAATAAGTAACTAACAAAAAATTTTAGGTGAGAGGTAACCTGGTCACATAAGGGCAAGATCTCCTACAGCTGATGAAGGGAAGGAGGAAGTGTATGAGGCACAGAATATTCTTCCTTCCTGGGGAGAATGGTAGGGCCATAGAAATTAGGCAGGTCATGAGTATAACAAAGAGACTACTCACTCACACAGGGTCACAGTAACATCTCAATAACCACTGAAAGGTAACATATTTTCTCACTCTTCAGGTTGTCAAATGATGGTCTTGTATACAGGACCCCCAGGGTTCACAGCCTTTTAATGAGTGGGTATCCCATTCAATAACCTCTCTGGTTTATCACCCTCATCAAGACTGGGAGATGTTTATCAAGCTTAACAGACCTACTGTTAACCCACCTAACAGGAATACAACTTCCAAATATAATACTTATATATTCTGAACACAAGTTACTCAACTTCTCATCAATATTCTGTGCTCTTGAGAAAATGATAGCCCTTACAAGGCCATTTAATAGGGAAAGAAAGCCCAAAACACAAGCTCAGGCTTCTTCCCTCATCCTACTTTGATAATGAAAATAACTAGAAAAATACAAATCAATTTCAACCAAAGACCAACAAACAAATGGAAATTGAGGTTGAGAAAATAACTGCCTTCATAAGAGCATCAAAAGGAATTAAATGCTGAGTTAAGATATTCAACAATGGAAATGTAGGGTCTGTATACTGAAACCACATCTTTAACTGCAAAAGTCAGGGACAATCTAAATAAACGGAGGCCATGTTTACAGGAGATTTACTACTGTTAATATGATAATTCTCCTCAAACTGATCTATAGATTCCATGTTACCTCTATCAACCTGACTTCTTTGTAGAAATTTATAAGCTGACCCTAAAATTTATATGAAAATGCAAAGGACTTAAAATAGCCAAAACAATTTTTAAAGAACAAAACAAAGTTGGAAGATCTATATTACCCAATTTCAAAATTTACTACAAACTCACTATTAAATTATAAATTGAATTTCATCAAAATTATGCACACTCTTCAAAAGACAACACTAGGTAATGAAAAGAACGAGACTGGAAGAAAATATTTGCACATACTATATCTAATAAAGAACTCGTATCCAGAATACATAAAGAAGCATTACCAAATAAATTATAAGAAGACAACACAATTTAAAAGCGGGCAATGCATTTCATCAAAGAAGACATTTATCCCAAGAAGATATATAAATGACTAATACACACACGAAAAGACATTCCATATCATTAGTCATTAGGGAAGTGCAAACTGAAACCCCAATAAGAAGGCTATAATTAAAAAGACTGGCAATTCTAAGCATTGGCAAAGATACAGAGCCAATTGTGATACTCATAACATTATGGTTGGATATAAAATGGAAACACGAAATGGTAACATTTGTCAGATTCTTGAAAAGTTAATCACATACTTATGACACAAAGCAGCAATCCCAATCCTAAGTATCTCCTCAAGAGAAATGAAGACATATGTCTACATGAATACTCATAGAAGTATTATTCAAAATAACCAAATGCTGGAAATAATCCGAATGCCCGTCCATAAGTGAACAGATAAAAGGAATGTGAAACAGCTGTACAAAAGAATACTACTCAGCATTAAAAAGAAACTAGGGATACATACAACAACATGAATGAATCTCAAAACCATTACACTAACTAAAAGAAGCCAGATACAGAAGACTTCATATTATATGGTACTATTTATATGAAACCCCTTAGAAAGCAAATCTATATACAGAGAAAGCACATTAGTGATTGCCCTAGGGCTGGGGACTGACTACAAACTACAAACAGGAGCTTTTTGGGGTGATGAAAGTATTCTAAAAATGGACTGTGTTGAAGATTACCCAACTCCAATGAACATACCCCCAATTACTATAATGCACACTAAAAGTGGAAGAAATTCATGGCATGTAAATTATACCTCAATAAAGCCATTTTAGAAGAAGAAAAGTGAAGAATCAGTGGGGAGGAGGAGGGTGGGGAAGGGGAAGATGAGGAAGAGAAAGACCAAGGTAGAATACTAAAAGCATATGTGGAAGAATTAAATTTATCATATGCTAAAGTGAAGAACTAGCACTAATGAACTAAAGTAGGGAAATGTAGATTTTATTCAATATAAGGAAAAATTTGCTCATTACTTTCTTCAAAAGAAACAACCTCTATTGAAGACTGTTCTTCATCCCTTGAAGGTTAGTACTCTTTGTAAGAATATTGTAAAATAACATTCAAAAAAAAAAATCAAGGGATACCTCCCAAAGTTAAAGCTTTCTGCATCTGAACATTAACAACGTTATATACAAAGAAGGTTTGATTTTTGGTATCCTAGAACTGCGGCACATGTAAACAAAAACTGACTTTAGAAGAAACTTGCTTTGTTTCAAAGGACTGTGGTAAATCTGGCTGCTTCTCTACCTTAATCCAACCTGACTGTGCTAAATTGATATCTGCTTAGAACAAGAGTGGTAATTCAGGTTTCAGTTTTATAGGTAACATAAGAGACACCTCCATGTCTTAATGTTGGATAATGGTTATAGTGTTTGGTTCTTAAAAAGGGAAATCAGTTAAACCAATTGATCTATAGATTGGATAACTGTTCTCTGAATCTCAAGAGAGAATGATTTAGTACTAACACTATGTTAAGTGTTGCAGAGGCCTCTCAGAATCTCTAGCCTATGAGAAGTAGAATATATAATTATAACAGAGAACAAATGTGATTTTTGGAAATGAGATTAGAAGTTTCAAGTACAGTTTTAGGAGGCGAGCTGAAAAATCCAATCAATGAAAAAAAAAAAAAATGAAAGCCCCAAGCAGCTCTAAACTGAAGGAAATATTTTCAAATGTTTGTTCAATGAGTGTGGATAAAATTCAGACTATCCAGATAAAAATAAAAGTCCTCTAATCTCACAGAACATTTATAATTAGAAGTTACACCATGAAATATTTAGTCGTTTCAAGTTCAAGTTAGAAGAAATGTTTTTCGATGGAATTTCTGGAACATAAACCACTCTGCTTTCTGGTGGGAAACATAAATGACTATATAAGTTGAACATAAAATTCATGAACATCTGGAAGCCTGCTAATTGCAGACAGAATGTCACATAAAACAAGAAATCAAAGAAGTTCTTTCTGGCTCATATGTCTTTAGGAGGGAGAAATCACTTTCCTTGGCACAAGTACACTGGCATAATTGACAAAACGTTGAGATGGCACATTTCACCATATGTGCTTCCTTGGATCTAATCAAGTCCCATGAACACTGGAGTCATAAACTCTACATTTGGTGTAGGGCAATATATGATAAATTCTTAAATCAGTGGTAATAAAAGAGGTGGAGCAGAAGTTTAAATACATCAGAAAGGAGACTGAACTGCCTTAGCCAACTAGGATAAAGTAAATTCCTGATTTGAAAAAAAACAAAAGCTTGAATCTAAGTGCACTGGGGGGCAGGTCCCCAACATGCTGAGAAAAAATATTTGTTCCATTATGACAGTGCACAAACCACAACCAGTCTATAGACCTGTTTTAACTAAGAAAGTTTTTTCCCGTCAATTTAAGGCAACATTTAAAAATTTAAAAATTTCCTATAGAAATACTTATTTCTGCTTTCTCTTAAAAATAACATCTGGTAATTCCTCCATAGCTACAGCCTGCTGACATGTGTAACAACTTCCACTTTCTGGCAGGGGGCTCATGTTCTCCAATTCACGTAATGCCCCAACACCCCAACTATCTCCACCATGCTGACAATGAACACATGATCTGTTACTCTTTCATTTCACCTACTTGGCCCTTACAGGCCTTTGAGATCATATCCCCTGCACCAAGAAAGGAAGCGATATGTCATGAGTCACTATTTTTATTTTGCTTTCGATGACGCAAATTTTCTTGTCGCTGACTGACTGAAGCCCAGTGAAAGGCATCTCCGACACTGAACTCCTATCACATCCACTGATCTTTCTGCATCCGTTGGTATTTCTCAGTATCTGCTGGGATTTCAGGATGATAATCTCATTCTGCAGTCTCCCAGAGTTGAAACACAGATGAAGGAGTCAGGGAAGTGAATATGAAAATTTAACTTTATTACTGATAGTATTGAACTGAAGAACACTATTTGAATGAGTGGCCAAATGGGCTTCCCAATACCTTCACCTTCATTGAGCTTGACCTTGTCCAAGACTGCAGACCTCAAGGAAATAATGGATGAAGAGTTTATTGCATCTCTCTGGGAAAGAGATGAGCTTCAGGTGAGTCTTCTCCTGGCTCATGGGGCTCTTCTCCAATGACCAACTACTGCTCCACTGTGGCCAATTTACTTTTTCCCCATAAAAAATATGACTTGGTGATATGAGGAAGTGGAGATGCAATGTTGGGGGTTGGGGAGGTAGGAAAATAAAAAATTAAAGAAGATGGGATTGGGAGGGAGACAAACCATAAAAGACTCAACCTCAAAAAACAGACTGAGGGTTGCTGGGGGAGGGGGAGACGAGAGAGGGTGGCTGGGGATATGGACATTGGGGAGGGTATGTGCTATGAGTGCTGTGAAGTGTGTAAACCTGGAGATTCACAGACCTGTACCTCTGGGGATAAAAATACATTATATGTTTATTTTTAAAAATAAATAAATTAATTAAAGTGTTTCAGTAAATAAAAAATATATATATAACTTGGTAAGAATACTAAAATATATAGTCCAAAGCACTGTTGTACCTTAGGCTAAAAATCTACACCTTATTTTGTTTCCCATTCTAATTTGAGTCCATCATAGTTCACAAGAAGTTACACACGGAAATCAAACAGAAACATAACTACTGTAATAATACAGTAACAATAACATAAAAATGACCCAAATTTGAACATAAGTACTCTCCATTATGAAGTTCCCAGCAGGAAATTAAGGTCCCAACATGTCATCCTGGTTGTTAAAATCTAATAATAATAATAATAATAATAATAACAACTATTATTTTTTTTTAATTTTTTATTTTTTATAAACATGTATTTTTATCCCCAGGGGTACAGGTCTGTGAATCGCCAGGTTTACACACTTCACAGCACTCACCATAGCACATACCCTCCCCAATATCCACAACCCCACCCCCCTTCTCCCAACCCCCCTCCCTCCAACAACCCTGTTTGTTTTGTGAGATTAAGAGTCACTTATGGTTTGTCTCCCTCCCAATCCCATCTTGTTTCATTTATTCTTCTCCTACCCACTTAAGCCCCCATGTTGCATCACCACTTCCTCATATCAGGGAGATCATATGATAGTTGTCTTTCTCTGCTTGACTTATTTCGCTAAGCATGATACGCTCTAGTTCCATCCATGTTGTCGCAAATGGCAAGATTTCATTTCTTTTGATGGCTGCATAGTATTCCATTGTGTATATATACCACATCTTCTTTATCCACTCATCTGTGGATGGACATCTAGGTTCTTTCCATAGTTTGGCTATTGTGGACATTGCTGCTATAAACATTCGGGTGCACGTGCCCCTTTGGATCACTACGTTTGTATCTTTAGGGTAAATACCCAATAGTGCAATTGCTGGGTCATAGGGCAGTTCTATTTTCAACATTTTGAGGAACCTCCATGCTGTTTTCCAGAGTGGCTGCACCAGCTTGCATTCCCACCAACAGTGTAGGAGGGTTCCCCTTTCTCCGCATCCTCGCCAGCATCTGTCATTTCCTGACTTGTTAATTTTAGCTAATCTGACTTGTGTGAGGTGCTATCTCATTGTGGTTTTGATTTGTATTTCCCTGATGCCGAGTGATATGGAGCACTTTTTCATGTGTCTGTTGGCCTTCTGGATGCCTTCTTTGCAGAAATGTCTGTTCATGTCTTCTGCCCATTTCTTGATTGGATTATTTGTTCTTTGGGTGTTGAGTTTGCTGAGTTCTTTATAGATTTTGGACACTAGCCCTTTATCTGATATGTCGTTTGCAAATATCTTCTCCCATTCTGTCAGCTGTCTTTTGGTTTTGTTAACTGTTTCCTTTGCTGTGCAAAAGCTTTTGATCTTGATGAAATCCCAATAGTTCATTTTTGCCTTGCTTCTGTTGTCTTTGGCGATGTTCCTAGGAAGAAGTTGCTGCGGTTGAGGTCAAAGAGGTTGCTGCCTGTGTTCTCCTCAAGGATTTTTATGTATTCCTTTCTCACATTGAGGTCCTTCATCCATTTTGAGTCTATTTTCATGTGTGGTGTAAGGAAATGATCCAATTTCATTTTTCTGCATGTGGCTGTCCAAGTTTCCCAACACCATTTATTGAAGAGGCTGTCTTTTTTCCATTAGACATTCTTTTCTGCTTTGTCGAAGATTAGTTGACCATAGAGTTGAGGGTCTATTTCTGGGCTCTCTATTCTGTTCTACTAATCTATGTGTCTGTTTTTGTGCCAGTACCATGCTGTCTTGATGATGACAGCTTTGTAATAGAGCTTGAAGTCTGGAATTGTGATGCCACCAACTTTGGTTTTTCTTTTTCAATATCCCTTTGGCCATTCGAGGTCTTTTCTGGTTCCATATAAATTTTAGAATTATTTGTTCCATTTCTTTGAAAAAGATGGATGGTACTTTGATAGGAATTGCATTAAATGTGTAGATTGCTTTAGGTAGCATAGACATTTTCACAATATTTATTCTTCCAATCCAGGAGCATGAAACATTTTTCCATTTTTTTGTGTCTTCCTCAATTTCTTTCATGAGTACTTTATAGTTTTCTGAGTATAGATTCTTTGCCTCTTTGGTTAGGTTTATTCTTGGGTATCTTATGGTTTGGGGTGCAATTGTAAATGGGATTGACTCTTTAATTTCTCTTTCTTCTGTCTTGTTGTTGGTGTAGAGAAATGCAACTGATTTCTGTGCATTGATTTTATATCCTGACACTTTACTGAATTCCTGTACAAGCTCTAGCAGTTTTGGAGTGGAGTCTTTTGGGTTTTCCACATATAGTATCATATCATCTGCGAAGAGTGATAATTTGACTTCTTCTTTGCCGATTTGGATGCCTTTAATTTCCTTTTGTTGTCTGATTGCTGAGGCTAGGAATTCTAGTACTATGTTGAATAGCAGTGGTGATAAGGGACATCCCTGCCGTGTTCCTGACCTTAGTGGAAAAGCTTTTAGTTTTTCTCCATTGAGAATGATATTTGCAGTGGGTTTTTCATAGATGGCTTTGATAATATTGAGGTATATGCCCTCTAGCCCTACACTTTGAAGAGTTTTGATCAGGAAGGGATGCTGTACTTTGTCATATGCTTTTTCAGCATCTATTGAGAGTATCATATGGTTCTTGTTCTTTCTTTTATTGACGTGTTGTATCACATTGACTGATTTGCGGATGTTGAACCAACCTTGCAGCCCTGGAATAAATCCCACTTGGTCGTGGTGAATAATCCTTTTAATGTACTGTTGAATCCTATTGGCTAGGAATTTGGTGAGAATTTTTCGCATCTGTGTTCATCAAGGATATTGGTCTATAGCTCTCTTTTTTGATGGGATCCTTGTCTGGTTTGGGGATCAAGGTGATGCTGGCCTCATAAAATGAGTTTGGAAGTTTTCCTTCCATTTCTATTTTTTGGAACAGTTTCAGGAGAATAGGAATTAGTTCTTCTTTAAATGTTTGGTAGAATTCCCGGGGAAGCCGTCTGGCCCTTGGCTTTTGTTTGTTTGGAGATTTTTAATGACTGTTTCAATCTCCTTACTGGTTATGGGTCTGTTCAGGCTTTCTACTTCTTCCTGGTTCAGTTTTGGTAGTTTATATGTTTCTAGGAATGCATCCATTTCTTCCAGATTGTCAAATTTGTTGGCATAAAGTTGCTCATAGTATGTTCTTATAATTGTCTGTATTTCTTTGGTGTTAGTTGTGATCTCTCCTCTTTCATTCATGATTTTATTTATTTGGGTCATTTCTCTTTTCTTTTTGATACGTCTGGCCAGGGGTTTATCATTTTTATTAATTCTTTCAAAGAACCAGCTCCTAGTTTCGTTGATTTTCTCTATTGTCTTTTTGGTTTCTATTTCATTGATTTCTGCTCTGATCTTTATGATTTCTCTTCTCCTGCTGGGCTTAGGGTTTCTTTCTTGTTCTTTCTCCAGCTCCTTTAGGTGTAGGGTTAGGTTGTGTACCTGAGACTTTTCTTGTTTCATGAGGAAGGCTTGTACCACTATATATTTTCCTCTCAGGACTGCCTTTGTTGTGTCCCACAGATTTTGAACCGTTGTATTTTCATTATCATTTGTTTCCATGATTTTTTTTAATTCTTCTTTAATTTCCTGGTTGACCCATTCATTCTTTAGAAGGATGCTGTTTAGTCTCCATGTATTTGGGTTCTTTTCAAACTTCCTCTTGTGGTTGAGTTCTAGCTTCAGAGCATTGTGGTCTGAAAATATGCAGGGAATGATCCCAATCTTTTGATACCAGTTGAGACCTGATTTAGGACCGAGGATGTGATCTATTCTGGAGAATGTTCCATGTGCACTAGAGAAGAATGTGTATTCTGTTGCTTTGGGATGAAATGTTCTGAATATATCTGTGATGTCCATCTGGTCCAGTGTGTCATTTAAGGCCTTTATTTCCTTGTTGATCTTTTGCTTGGATGATCTGTCCATTTCGGTGAGGAGAGTGTTAAAGTCCCCTACTATTATTGTATTATTGTTGATATATTTCTTTGAATTTGTTATTAATTGGTTTATATCGTTGGCTGCTCCCACATTGGGAGCATAGATATTTAAAATTGTTAAATCTTCTTGTTGGCCAGACCCTTTGAGTATGATATAGTGTCCTTCCTCATCTCTTATTATAGTCTTTGGCTTAAAATCTAATTGCTCTGATATAAAGATTGCCACTCCTGCTTTCTTCTGATGTCCATTAGCATGGTAAATTCTTTTCCACCTCCTCACTTTAAATCTGGAGGTGTCTTCAGGCTTAAAATGAGTTTCTTGGAGGCAACATATAGATGGGTTTTGGTTTTTTATCCATTCTGATATCCTGTGTCTTTTGATTGGGGCATTTAGCCCATTAACATTCAGGGTAACTATTGAGAGATATGAATTTAGTGTATTGCCTGTAAGGTGACTGTTACTGTATATTGTCTCTGTTCCTTACTGATCTACCACTTGTAGGCTCTGTCTTTGCTTAGAGGACCCCTTTCAATATTTCCTGTAGAGCTGGTTTGGTGTTTGCAAATTCTTTCAGTTTTTGTTTGTCCTGGAAGCTTTTAATCTCTCCTTCTATTTTCAATGATAGCCTAGCTGGATATAGTATTCTTGGCTGCATGTTTTTCTCGTTTAGTGCTCTGAAAATATCATGCCAGCTCTTTCTGGCCTGCCAGATCTCTGTGGATAAGTCAGCTGCCAATCTAATATTTTTACCATTGTATGTTACAGACTTCTTTTCCCGGGCTGCTTTCAGGATTTTCTCTTTGTCACTAAGACTTGTAAATTTTACTATAAGGTGACAGGATGTGGGCCTATTTTTATTGATTTTGAGGGGCATTCTCTGAACCTCCTGAATTTTGATGCTCATTCCCTTTGCCATATTGGGGAAATTCTCCCCAATAATTCTCTCCAGTATACCTTCTGCTCCCCTCTCTCTTTCTTCTTCTTCTGGAATCCCAATTATTCTAATGTTGTTTCGTCTTATGGTGTCACTTATCTCTCGAATTCTCCCCTCATGGTCCAGTAGCTGTTTGTCCCTCTTTTGCTCAGCTTCTTTATTCTCTGTCATTTGGTCTTCTATATTGTTAATTCTTTCTTCTGCCTCATTTATCCTAGCAGTCAGAGTCCCCATTTTTGATTGCACCTTGTTAGCTTTTCTGATTTCAACTTGGTTAGATTTTAGTTCTTTTATTTCTCCAGAAAGGGCTTTTATATCTCCCAAGAAGGTTTCTCTAATATCTTCCATGCCTTTTTCGAGCCCGGCTAAAACCTTGAGAATTGTCATTCTGAAACTCTAGATCTGACATATTACCAATGTCTGTATTGATTAGGCCCCTAGCCTTCGGTACTGCCTCTTGTTCTTTTTTTTGTGGTGAATTTTTCTGCCTTGTCATTTTTGTCCAGATAAGAGTATATGAAGGAGCAAGTAAAATACTAAAAGGGTGGCAACAACCCCAGGAAAATATGCTTTAACCAAATCAGAAGAGATCCCAAATCGTGACGGGGGAGTAAGGGGATAAAAAGAGGTTCAAAAAGAAAGAAAGAAAAAAAAGAAAAAAATAATAAAAGAATTTAAAAAAAAGAAAACGAATAAAGAAAAATATAAAAAGGAAAAAATATATATATTAGATAAACTAGTTAAAAAATGTTAAAAAAGAAAAGGGTAAAAGTTTAAAAAATTTAGCAGAAAAAGAGAAAAAAATGAAAAAGAAAAAAATTAAATTAACTGCAAGACTAAAAAAATCACAGGGAAAAAAAAAATCACAGGGAGAAAGCCATGAGTTCCGTGCTTTGCTTTCTCCTCCTCTGGAATTCTGCTGCTCTCCTTGGTATTGAAACCGCACTCCTTGGTAGGTGAACTTGCTCTTGGCTCGATTTCTTGTTGATCTTCTGGGGGAGGGGCCTGGTGTAGTGATTCTCAAGTGTCTTTGCCCCAGGCGGAATTGCACCGCCCTTACCAGGGGCCGGGCTGAGTAATCCGCTCGGGTTTGCTTTCAGAAGCTTTTGTTCCCTGAGCGCTTTCCGTAGAGTTCCAGAGGATGGGAATACAAATGGCGGCCTCCTGGTCTCCGGCCCGGAGGAGCCGAGAGCCCAGGGCCCCACTCCTCAGTGCACCCTCAGAGAACAGCGCCCAGTTATTCCCATCTGCCTGACCTCCAGCCGCACTCCAAGCTCACCAAGCCTGCAACCGGTTCAAGGTAACACCGAGCTGTGATCTTACTGTCGGCTCTGTCTCCGTAGCCGGGTTTCCCGTTCCAATACCCGCAAGCTCTGCGACACTCAGACACCCCCGATCCTTCTGTGACCCTGCGGGACCTGAGGCCACGCTGACCCCACGTGGGCTTCGCCCCGGTTTAGCCTCTGGAGCGATGTCCCTCAGCGGAAAGTCCTGATTTTGTGCTCCGTTGCTCCGCCGCTTGCCAGGATCCGGCCCCTCCCCCCGGGGTCTATCTTCCCGTCACTTTGGATTCACTTCTCCCCCGGTCCTACCTTTCAGAAAGTGGTTGTTTTTCTGTTTCCAGAATTGCTGTTCTTCTTCTCTTCCATCTGCCGATGGATTTGCAGGTGTTTGCAATCTTTAGATAAGCTATCTAGCTGATCTCCTGCTAGCTGATGTAGTCTCAGCCTGCTACTTCTCTGCCATCTTGACTCCTCTCCTATTATTATTATTATTATTAATAGAGGTACATGGGTGGCTCAGTTGGTTAAGTGCCTGACTCTTGATTTCAGCTCAGGTCATGATCTCAGAGTCATGGATTGAGCTGGGCTGGGCTGGCTTCTGTGCTCGGCATAGTCTACTTAAGATTCTCTCTCTCCCCCTGCCCCTCCCCCCTGCTCCTGCATGTTCTCTCTTGTTCACTCTCTCTCTCAAATAAATATGTAAAACTTCAAATAATAATAATAATAATTAACAAAATAATTTATTTTTCTTAAGAGCTTCTTTTATTCTTTAGAAAAGTCCTAGCTAGTTGGGTGGTTGTCTAAATTGTGTTCGATGATAATGAGTATGGTCCCTTCAAGATATCAGGAGTTACATTCTTTCGCCTATGGCCTCACCACTGAGAAAATATAAAAAGCCAACAGGATCCATAAAAGTTTTGGAGTCACAGTGATAAAAAGAGCTTAATCCTAGCTCCACAAGTCCCCGGAAAGCAGCACAGAGTGCTCCCAAAGACTGTAGAAAAGGTTCAGTGCTATGTGAGGAAAGGAGAGCAAATGCAGAAAAATTTAATTTCTAGTCACCAGACTTTTAGCTCATCAATTATTTACCTGTCCATGGTCCAAAACCAGTAACTGTGACATCTGCCATAGTATGGAGAGGAGGAGAACCTACTTTTGCATTCTCTATCCTCAAAGAAACTTCTGGCAAAGTTTTGAAACTTGCAGGGGTCACAGACCCAGTCACTAGGACTCAGTGAAGTTCTTTCAATCCTATTCACCATATTAAAAACGTTTTCATTTTATTTGCTTTTTGAGGCTCAACATCCTGTCCTCACACCCATCCCCAGCACTGCATTTGGGATGAGAATTGTCCAGGAGGCAGAACTGCTCCACTGAGACTAATGTCACTTGCTATGGAATGTCCTAGGCTTATGAGACAGCCTACGACTGTAGGTTTTCTTATTACCCCCAACTTGGGTTTCTGCTGAAGAATCACCCTCTGCAGACCCTGCCTTTCAGTAGCTTTTGAATATTCCAGACTTTAAGCAACACTTTTTCTGTCACATATTTTTCTTCAACAGGGAAGAAGGCTCTGACATTGTATTTTTATCTGCTATTCTGCTACTCTAAGAAAGCTCAAAATTGTTCAACTTGCTTCTTAAATTGATTCCTTTCCTTCTCTACCACATGTATGGCTGGCTATTCAGAAGATCTCAGTATCTGTTTTGCTTTTCATATCTTTTCATTTTTAAGCCCAACTATCTGCTTTTCTCACACAATTTTCTCCAGGTCTTGTCTTACAAGGGGCCCATCATAAGAGACATACAGTCAGTGAGTTCTGGTGCTGCTCAAAACATCTGCTGTTAGAACAGACCTAGTTGATCTTCACCTTCTGAATGAAGTCATTCCAAGCACCGTCTCATCATACAAGCGTTGAACCCAGGCTGCAGTAGATCTACCACTGAGGCCATAACTCTATTCCCACTGAAAGTTAAATACATCTTCTTCTTCTTCTTCTTTTTTTTTTTTAAGGCTGGTTTTTTCCTTCATTCCCTTTCAAATCTGTCCGAGTATTCTGTATCCATATGGTTAGTCTTCACTAAAGACTCCCTGTTTACAACTTTAAGAGGACATTTTCCAAGAGTTTGTTAGATCTGGGGTCCCTCAGCATAACCATGTCAATGTACTCTCTGTGACCCCGATATTATGCTCCAACTATACTTCCTTAGGCCCTACTCACCCTCTCCTATCCTAGAACGATCAAAGGAAAAAAATCCTTCTTTTATAGTCTCACTTTCAAGAGTAGTTGAGTGGGTACTTATTTTCTTTAATTTGTCCTATCTAGTCAGTCAGACCTCTAAGATTTCACTCATTCTCTTCAGAACATGTTTTTTTTTTCTTTCAGAATGTTCCTGCCTCCAATTTAATTTGTCTATTCGACTTTATTTTTCTTTTTCTTTTACTCTTCCCAAAATTCCTGCTCTAATAATAAATCCAGAGCACATTTTTAAACTAAGATATTCTTCTCAAATTGCAAATAAGGCCATTCCAGAAGGCAAATGTATAAGGTACAACCTATTTTAATTCCTTCTTTAGACAGGATGCACAATAATTTCGTTAACATTTTGCACTGTTCACTATATACTAAGGTTATCCATTCTTTTTGTTCTTTAGTAAATTTTTCCAACCTCCTAAGGGTAAAACCAAAATCCGGGTATCTGAAATAAAAAAAAGACCATTGTCAGAGTTATTATAATTAGCACATTCAGAGCCCATATGAGCCCGGGGATCTGGGACGGGAGTAGAAAGCACTCAGCGCCCAAACCACGTGATTCCCAGCAGTCGGCGGCTCCACAGGGCCTTCTCTTGGTGCTGAATACAGCTCACAGAAATAGGAACAGAACTGGAGGCAGCTGATGAGGCCATGCATTTGTACGCCAGGCATAAAATTCCTACTAGCTATTTGTGGCCCACATGGACTTAGCTGCCTTTGCAAACCATCTCTAGACCTGGCTGAGAGCTGCAATAAAAGCAGCATAATTATTCCACCCACCAATGCCTACTGGGCCTGTATCCTGGAGCTCTGCCTCTTTTGCTGTGAGCCTTAACAAAAAGTTCTCTTTTTCTTAGATAGGAATGAGCCATGGATCCAAGATACAGGAAAGTCAGGCTTCAATTCAACTCGCTTAGCAATAACATTTGGGATTTACAGTTAGTTTGTACCCATTTCTGGAGACATCAGAATGAAAGTGAACATTGGAGAGAAAGATGCTGGTGCTTCACAACCCTCTAATACCCAAGTGGGAAGCAATTTTTCCCAGTGACCTGGAAAAATTATTCCTTCATTAAAAAAATTTTTCATATCCTCTAAAGATTATCTTAAAATAAGAATTTTTATCAAATGACATATCAAGAGGGATGCCTGGGTGGCTCAGTTGGTTAGGCAGCTGCCTTCAGCCCAGGTCATGATCCCAGCGTCCTGGGATCGAGTCCCACATCAGGCTCCTTGCTTGGCAGGGAGCCTGCTTCTCCCTCTGCCTCTACCTGCCACTCTGTCTGCCTGTGCTCACTCTCACTCCTCTCTCTCTGAAAAATAAATAAATAAATAAAATCTTTAAAAAAAAATGACATATCAAGAAAGTAAAACACTGAGTATACATTGGGAAAAAAAATTTGCAAACATCGAACTCAAAGATTAGTGTCAGTGATACAAATGAAAATTCCAACAAAACAGTAAGAAAGGGGCAAATAACCCAATGGGAGAATTTAGGCAAAGGACATGAAAAGGGATTCCAAAGAAGAGGAAACACATATGGGCAAAGAACTGAAGGTTTGCCCAATCTCATTAATAATCACAGACTTCAAATCTAAGCCATAGTAAGGTATCATTTTATATGCATTCAATAAGCAAAAATCAATAAATCCAGAAAAACAAGCATTAGAGAGTCCAGGCATCAATAAAATTTCTTATGCGGTAACATCAGCAAAGTGGCAGAACAGGAAGTTCCCAGCCCACATCCTCTGACAAAAACAAGTATTTGGCAGCTTTTCCATTAAAGTGCCTTTATGGGAGCTCTAGGACCCGAGTAAGAGTTTGTGTAACTCTGACAAAGCCCAAGACTGAAGAAAGTCACTATGAGAAGGCAGAACCACTGACTGTGGCCCCAGTCCCCCTGTGGACTCAGCTGTAGTGCCACTTGTTCAGTCATGCCATCAGCCCCTTCAGCAAGGGCACTGAGAACGAGCCACATCCCTCCATACCACCAATAACAGGCCTGATGGTCTCAGACCTGACTACTGTCCTGGAAAAAGCTTTGCAAGCTGACTCCAGCACTGCCCTACCATGGTCCAGCAAGAGTGCTGCCACCCAGGGACCAGCCCAGTTACCCAACAAGAGTACACCCGAGACTCAGTGGAACCCACACCTAACCAGCCCATGATAACAGGCTGGCCGGACCCAATCATATTTTTAAAATACAAACATTCACATATTATAAATCCCAGAAATCTAGTATCAGTATAACCAATGAAGATCCTATATATATATATATATATGCAAGGTAGGATTTTCACTTTCATAGCACAATAGTTCATTGTATCATAAAACACAGAACATTCAATGCTCACAAAGGTGAGTATGTAAATAGCAAATTCGCAGTAGAATATTATGCATTACTGAAAACAGGTAAACTCCACCTCATGCAAAAATGATATATTAGTAGAAAAACAGAATAGTAAAATGAGTCCCAGAGGACAATAACCAGCATGCTGTCAAGAGTCAAGATTCTAGAAAAAACAACTAAGCAACTAAAATAAAGCAGTATATCATGCAGGCATATATGTTAAATACACATTCAAGAAAGTGGCAGCATGAGGACGACAGAAATAAAGAGAGGTTAGGGAAATAAATACATGGAAGTTATAGTTATTGTTCTAATTTTCAGATCAAATTTATGGATGTTAATTTATTATGAATTACTACCTTAATTATAAGGACTATATGAGTCAATAATAAAAGAGTATCATGGACCAAGGATTCTGAGTAATTCAATTTTGTAAATCTAAAGTATAGTAAAAAAATTATATATATACATATAAATAGTTATATGTAATGTTAATATACACTAATAAATTATTTATAATAGCAGATAGCTTTTGCTTTCATTTTTAATTTTCTGAAAACTGGAAATGAGATGTTTTAATTATGTAAAAGTTGACTCTTTACAGTCTTCTATTTGAAGAACATTATACAATGTTCAACAGTATGTTAACAACAGAAAAACTCTATAATTACAAAATATGTCCCAATAAAAATATTTAATAAGGAAATAAAAATGATATTACTTGAATTTCTGGAATACCTGAAACAATTCTGGTATTAAATGAATCATGAGAAAGACATAGCACTGTATATTTTCTACACCCCCAGGAGAGTCTACTAAATTTCAACCTGCAAATATTGAAAGGATTTAAAAGTACTGTTAAGAGTTTTTTTTGGTATGTCATAGCTTTGAATTCCTAGCTAAAAAGGAAAAAAATACATGCATGGTAGCTTCATTCCCCAGAAGTCTTGGCATTAAAAAATTGAGAATTTTTCAAGTACATAAAAATGGGACAAATTTCAAAGATAAAATTTGGGAGGGTCACCTCTAATAATGGAAGACTAGATCATTTCAATCATTTTTTTCCTGAAAGAAAACAGAAATTTCAGACAAAATAAACCAAATTCTATATAACAGCATCAAAGAACCCCTAAGGCAGTGAAGACTTAGGAGGACAAGATCTAAGAAAAGAAGGAACCTCAGACTGAGGACTTGGACTTTGACGACTGCTGTTTCCTAAGCATGTGTGTCCATTTTAACAGAAAACCCTGATAAGCTCAGCAGAACTTTCAGTCCTATTCGTCAGGTTACGAGAACAAAAAACTGAAAATCAAGAAACAACAAAGAGTAGGTTGGTAGGGATGGGGAGAAGTGATCTGATGAGCCATCCACTGGGCTGGCACTGCTAAGTTTGACAACCTAGACATAATTAGAAATTAGAAATAAAATAATTTTCATAAAGACAGAAGCCCAATGTTTAATTATTTCCACCCCTGATTGTATTAAAGTGAGCTGGAATTGCGAGTGTCCCTATCCCTATCTACCTGCCAGAAACAAATATTAATTCTGTTTTGCAACAGATAACATTATCATAATCCTAAAATTATATTCAATAAATATTAACAAAGTAGTCACTCAGGGGATCAGGAGACAACAGCATTAAGAAAAATACATCCAATATAATCAAGTAAATAGAATACAGCAAATAACTAAAGGCATAACAAAAATAAACTAATGGATAATTTAGAATCAGTATACTAGTTACAACAGTGTGAAATATAGCTATTGAGAGAATTGGTGACCTGCAAGAAACATATGCAAGCTACAGTCCGGAAAAGAAAAAAAAAATGGGAAATATAGAAATGAATGTGCAAGTGATGAATAGCATATTAGTGAAAAGGTATTACATGCCTGTATTTGGAGGCCCTGAGGAGAAAGAGAAAATGAAGAAGAAACAATATTTGAAGATTTGAAGAGAACTAGCTGAGATGTGTCAAAACTGATAAAAACAAAAGTGATGAAAATATATTAAGTCACAGATTCAAAAAGCACTCTGAACATGAAGCAGGACAATTACGACGAACATCTCATGTGGGCACATACCACGAAATTTGCTGAAAACTTAAAGCACAATAAAATAAATCTTTAAAATAGCCAGAGGAAAAAAAAATAATACACAGTCTTTTCAAGTGAATAAAATTATCAACCAAAATTGATCACTGATGAGAAGCAATCAATTTCTTTGCTGCCTTGAAAGGTAAGAGTGCAAATACTCTTCTGTCAGTCATGGATATTCACTATGTGAGTCTACTTAACAAAGCCAGTCAAGACACTGATGTTCTCAAAGAAAAGCCACTAAGAATACCATCCTATTTTCACTTTGCCTCCAGCCAAAACTTACCCTTTTCATAGTTTTGTCTCTCAAAATCTATCTGGACTATTATATTTCCTTTATATTTGAAAGTCTTTGATTTCCTGGTGTATCATAAAGGCCTACTGAGGATTCCTATATGTTTCTTTAAAAAAGTCTTTTTTACTTCTTACTCTTCTTTTTTCTTTCATCCCACAAGGATTGACTTAAATAACATTCAAAATGCTAGATGGAATTGACATTTCATTTGGAGATCAGTGGTGCTAATGGATGGGAAGGAATCACAGAAAAGTGGTAACCCAAGTTCCCTCAGCCAAAAGTATCATGGAAATAGCACTGAACTGAGAATCAGGAAACTAGGTTCTATTTCTGGCTTGGTTCCTAAGTAACTTTAGGCAAGTTTCTTTGCCTTTCTTGGCACATTTCCTCATCTGTTGAAGGATCTCTTCAATCCCCTCAAATTCAAATATTCTATTACATAATGCATACCAATACACACTTTTTAGCAAAACATATGTGATCTATATTCCGGGATATCTTCCTCTGCGTTCTTCATTCAAGGTTATAGCCTTAAATTCCAAAAGATAAATTTTAAAAAGACAGCAAGCAAGTGCTAAAGACAGAAGTCTGTGACCATTCTAGTCTTCCACTGCTGTTTGTTAACATGGCCTGAACAAATTAATAATATACTTGCTATTTAATAATACTTCCTATTCAGTTTCTAAGGTCTTTGAAATGTATACCTTCAAAGGTATTCATTGTCTTTTTTCTCTCCCTCAGATGTTCTCTCAACATGGAAATACAGAATATTACCATCTTTTAATTCTTCTAAGAACTTAAGTCATTTGTACATTGACGATTTCACTGAAATTTAGTATGTTTAACAAGGGAACCAGACATCATACCATTTTTTTTAAATATCCTCTTGCTTAGTCTTTGCACTATATTAGTGATATCTAATTATTTTAACTTCAAACTCAAAAATATCTGCATTTGGCAGATATTTCCAGAACTTTACCATTACATAGACTGCTGATAATTTATTTGCTTAAATTGAATTGCTTGTAAATTATAATTTCACACAATCTGGGAAAACATAGAAATACCATTTTAAAAGATTTTCCTCAAAGAGACATTCTTTTATGTAACAGTTTCAGTGTGTTCCCTTGACAACATTGTTGCTAAGAATGTCTCTTTGAGGCAACAAAGAATCCATGGCAAATGACTGATGTCTACTTTAAAAATAGAAGATGTGACTATGCCATGTGTAGTTAAACAGGTCCCTATATTCATAAAACCAAGTACAGTTCACCAACATACTAGTTAAAGCTGTATTAAATGTTTATTTAAAAAAGTAAAATTCAACAAATATGAAAATCTGAAAATTGGATAAAATAGTGGAGTAAATTCCAGAATAAACAGCTGTACTAATGCCACAGGTGCTTTACCCATAAATGATCCAAATTTTTCAAAACCTGACTTGAACTGAGCTGTGACCTATACTAGGTGATGAACTTTAATTGGTAAAATCTCCCCTTTAAAGGAATAACAATGAAGAAAGCAGCATCTACTCTGAGTGGTAAAGAGAACCAGCATTCTGCCTTCATCTCACACCTAACATATTAAGACAGCGAGACACTTCAAGAGATGACTTTATCCCTTCTCTGGCCACAGGGTAGGACTAACAACCATCTGTTTTCTACAGAATTTCCCAAGAAAAATTGTTCTAATGCTATAACCTAATATTTAATCTAATATAGATGGCTGATGCTCCATTTTGGAGACATGAAAAATAAAAAACAGCTCAACTTTCCTACTGTGGGAGGAAATGCAGTAATATTTTTTTTTCTTGACGTAAGTTTTTTAAAGCACATGCATGCTAATCCACTACAGCTGGATGGTAATATCAAAATGACTACTCTCCTACCACTGGAACTGCTCAGCTGATAAAACAGTTACCATGCACAAAGACCATCACACCAGATTAGAAAGAAATGTTCATGTGCATTATAAAATGAGATAAGAGGGGCACCTGGGTGGCTCAGTGGGTTAAGCCACTGCCTTTGGCTCAGGTCATGATCTCAGGGTCCTGGGATCAAGCCCCACATGGGGCTCTCTGCTCAGCAGGGAGTCTGCTTCCCCCTGCCTCTCTGCCTACTTGTGATCTCTCTCTGTCAAATAAATAAATAAAATCTTAAAAAAAAAAAGAATTATAATGAGATAAGAGAAGATGATAATGGCCTAAAACCACAGCTTTAAAATCCCCTTAAAGTATAAATCAGTCAAGATGATGCAGTCACCTCACACTTTACTAACCCTTTCTACTCCAAAGAGAGAGATGATGACAAAGTATAAAGAGAAAGGACAAATTTAAATATGTTATAGATATCTCTATCAACTTGAAATGGAGTCAAAGCCAAAATGATAAATAGGAGTCAAAGCAGAGTTTCTCTGACTCAACTCTTGAAGCCAGCAATAAATGCTAGGGTCCTATTAAGAGGAATTTTAAAAAATCCTCCACAAAAAAAATAGGGTGTTGGATCCCTAACCCTAACATTCATTGAAATGTGAGAGAGGCCTGTAAAAAAAAAAAAAAAAAAAAAAAAAAAAAATTGCTACCAATGTTGCCAGGAGTTCATGCTACACTCCAGACTTAACGTGGCTAAACCAAATCTTGTAATGGCTTTTCAATCTGCAGTTTGGATGGACTAGAGTCAAAAGAACTAGTAGAACTGACCACAAATCCTGTGAACAGGAAAATGGAGTCCAGAAGTCCACTGATCACCATCCATGAAATTGTGACTAAACTGTCAGCTTGAAGGTAGGGTAAAATCCCAGTCTCTTCGCGGTCCTTGACAGTCCCCTCTTTAGCTTATACTCTACAATCTAGACTCACACCTACTAACATGTTGCTTCCTAATGCCCAATGACTGAAACATCAATGAATTTTCTATCTGCTCCCTAAACCCTACTATATCATAAGTACTCTATCTTTTCTAGAGTAGGTACTAACTTTACCTACTGTTTCATTTAATAGTGCCTATTAAATGTTTATAATGTAGCAAGTACTCTTTTTAGAACTCTATAAGTACTCACTCATTTAGGAAATAAGGGCCCTAAAGCAAAATGTCAGCATCACAAGACACAACCTATGGGTAAGCCTGGGAGTCTGAGTATGATGCACAAAAGGATCGTGGGCATTTGAAAGGTGGATATTTGATGATTTCCATGACTGTTTGTTAAGTATCTGTCACATACGAAGCACCCAGGAGGGCTATCGGGAAATGGTCAGAACTGTCTTCTTATCTGCATGAATGAACAGTTCCCACCAGAGCCAGAAATAGGAGAAACTCTAATCTTACACTGAAGGTCTTTACATATTCTTATACTTTCATCAGTAATGACTTTAGCTTAGTTCTAATTATTCTCGAAAAACTCTTGGTAAAGTTCTAAGTTCAGGAATCTCTCAAGGGATTTTTAAACAGAGATGTGGATAAGTAGATAGAGTGACACAGTTAGAGAGACAGAGATGTATATATATACACACACACATATATCTCTCCATATATATACAAAGCTATCATACGTATCTATCCATATATATACATATCTATCCATAATATATATTATGGATAGATGGCTGGGCCCAACCTGACTTCAGGTCAATATACTCTTGGGAAAAAACAAAGTAAGACACCACCTTAGACTTAGAATAGACTGAGGAAATTAGTCTGGTTTGCCTCATGTAATGAAATTTGCATTCTATTTCTAAGGGTAGATGTGACACATTACATGATGCTGAGCATTCAGCAAGAACTCAGTGATTGTCTTCATTACACACGCCATCTACTAAATAATACTGGTCTTCAGTCTCCCTTTATTTCTTACCCATTCTACTACACAAATGAGTATTTATTGAGGACACTATTTCTCCCAGGCTATGGAGAGCCACAGTCATGGCTCCCACCCTCATGGAGTTTGCAGACTAATTCTTGGGGGAAAATATGACTCAAAATAAATGTGTGATTCATCTCCTTGAACTGAATTAGTCCATTCCATCAAAAAAGCTAAAATTATAAACTTTTTTCCCATAATACATACATTCTCTTCAAAAACTAAAGTATACCATCATTAATACCAACAGGTTTTACGTTTTAGTAGGAAAGATAAGTAATAATCTAACATTACAAAAACTGCCATTTTTTTTTTTTGCAAAAATAAATCTCCTAAGTATTTACACAGACCCTAGTAAGTTCTTCTGGTGCTAACACAATAATGGTTTTAAAATCTTTTGATCACAACATATCTCTACAGTCATTAAAACTGAGGAATAACTGCCAACATCTCCTTAACGTTCACATGAGTTATTATGACATCCTAATAAAATGTGCCATTGTTTGACAAATTTTATAATAACCCCAACACTTGGCCATTGTTGTGTATTTTATCTGAAAATAAAACTTCTTCCCTGATGGAAAAGATTCCTTCACTGGAAGCTACCAGCAGAAACTGAAGGAAAGATATATTCATTCTATGATGAAGCTCTCAAAATACAATGGAAGGACAAGATAAAACAGTTTGTATCAGTGACTTCATTCCTTCTAAAGTCAATGACCTGTCTAAGCCCTTGTTAGTGAACAGGCTAAAGGTACAAACTACCCCCCGCCCTGCCCCAGAGGCACTTGCTCCTGCAAAGTAGCTATAGGGAACCACACAGATTCTAACTCAAAGGTCATGGCCAAAAAACACAGCAATGTTACAAAAATCATCACTCTCAGGAGTGGAAGAAGACAAAAGAGAAAGGAAGACATAGATGTTTAAAATTCTACAGACTGCTCTTGCCTAAAAAAATATAAATTGGTCTTCAAAAATAAATTCAGATTTGAATATAAGGTATATATTTCCATTCAAACTTCTGCATCTGAGTGTCCTTCCTAATTATATGCTCATGCATAGTGTCAAATTCTTCCAAAGTCTTTTTTAGTTGTTAACAACCTATGCTGCATCTCCTCTTAATTACTGTTCATGTATCCCTCAGTGTGAGTAATGCCTCAAGCAGATGGTGTCTCCTCCTATGAAGCAAGCATTTGGCCGAACAGCAGGACAGAGCCAATTTCTGAAATTTGACAGGTACCCTTCAGAATGGTTGCATCTCTGTATCATAATTTCTCAGGTACAAGGCACCTTTGAGACCATTTTGTCACATTTCAGTCCGTCCCTTACCCCCAACCAGCACCACATTAATACAGAAACATACGTCAAGAAGTCAGGAATTCCAGAACTTCAAGTTACAAAAAAAAAAAAAAAAAATCATATTCATACAATGTTCTATTCGTGTCATGTGTGTTTAACATCAAACTGAATGAAATCCAAGATAAACCCAAGAAACGATTTCTAAGATCCAAATACAAAGAGATGTCATTTAAACTCTCTCCTTCTTTTTTCTGTTTGCAAGCCTTTATCCTTAGAGAGTATATTATATAATCATTTTCCATTATTACTCTCTTCTATATTACCATGAACTACTTTTTCTTGGGTCAGTGCAAAACATTATTGTTCCTAGTGATTATCTTTTGAGGTGATCACCAACAGCATTAGTCACAGTCACCAGTACATATTATAGTAAAAAGTTAAAAACTACTTGATGTATTTTGTCATTTTCTAATATAGCAAGCAGAGCAATTGAATGTAATCATGTTATAACAAAGTGTATATATCGGACAATAGAACATTCTAATGGAATTAAATTTCCATTTTGTAAAGGCAATATATGAGCCGAGTTGGGAAAGATGAATGTTTAGAAACCATAAATAATCCTTTCAAACCATGACAGGCAATTTTCCCTGCACACAAATCGATGATTTTTAAATGAACAGAGATTCACTTTTTGGCAAGTACTTTAAAAAAAATCTAGTTGATACCATCAGAAATTATTCAAGTGAATATACAAAAGGCCATCCTAGGAATGTTCTCACACTAGGAAAATTTTCCCAGCCAATGAAAATATTTTTTAGCAAGCAAAGCTCTTATATTTTCACTCTCACAATTAATGATTTCCTGTAAGAATACCATCACACCAAAACCTAACCCATAAAGAGATATGCAAAATAGGGTATAGGAATGTTCAAAGGCACAACACTACTGCACACTCTTAATCTCACTCTCTCTAATACCTACAGTTCCAGCTCAGTAAAGGTACATATCCTCACTAGGAGGAACTGGAGCTAAGTAAGGAAGACGATAAAGATTCTTTGCCCTTTGCTTGCTCATATCCCACTACCTCCCCTTTTTCCCAAAACCCCACTTCACTGCCTTTCTTTGCTCTTCATTCACTCCAGATCTATTTATTAAGTACTATGCAGGGGATTTCCCTAAAAAGTGAGGACTCAAGGGAACAACGTTAAACAAAGTATAGGTACCTCTCATAGAATGTATGGTCTAACCCAGGAGATAAACCTATATTAATAAACACACAAATAGAAATGAGATTATTGCCACGGTAAAGTGCATGAAGGGAAGGAAGGTATAAGGTGGTATGTTAGCTCACTGCAGGAAGACCTGCTGTAGTCAGGAAAGACAGTAAAGTCTCTCAGAGGCAGTGATCCTTTCATGGACATAGGAACTTGTTAAAAGTAATTCATGGGGTGCCTGGGCGTCTCAGTCAGTTAAGCATCTGTCTTCAGCTCAGATCATTATCTCAGGGTCCTGGGATTGAGTCCCACAATGGGATGCCTGCTCAGTGTTATGCTCCAATAATGGGTCCATGATTAAAGGAGCGAGACTGATACAAAGCGAAGGTCAAGCAAAGCTTTATTTCACGCCAAGCATCAAGAATCTAACCAAATGTTTGGGGCCGCACCTCTTACAAGAGAGGGCGACCCTTCTCTGTTTCACAGACTAGCTTTTAAGGGCAAAGGCCATGCGGTCGGGCCTGGCCATGCACAGGTGGCCAATGAGATTGTCACACACACAGGAAACTCCACAATGATGCTAGGTGACCAATTGAGTTACAATTTACCCTAGTAGACATTTGAACCAGCCTATTACACCTTGATTGGGATTGACGCCCAAAAGGGTCCCAAAGGGTGGGGCCCATACTCCTTGGTAAACAGAGAGACAGTATGCATCCCCCCCACTGATCGATGTCTCCACCCGGCCTGACCCACCTTTGTATCTGGGCTTTGTTACCTGAAGCTGGTTTCGGGGACTTGTCTCCAAGTAAATCCCCTGGAGGAAGGGGAGCAGGGACAGTTTCTAAATAGATCCTTACACTCAGGAAGAGTCTGCTTCTCCCTTTCCCTCTGCCCCTCCCCTCTGCTCACTCTCTCTTCTGCTTTCTCTCTCAAATAGATACATAAAAGCTTAAAAAAAAAATGTCTAATTCACATTCAAGCCTCATTTTCTACCTGTGTGCAGAAGGCTTGCAAATAAGCAGGTCCAGCTGGACCCTTTCCTTAGATTCCAGACTCCAACTCCCCAGTTGTCTTCTCGACAACTTCACCTTAAAGATACATAAAAGTTATGTCCAAATCAACACCTGAGTTGCCCTCCTTCCTGGAATGAATTGAATATAGAATATAAGGATATAGGCAGTATTAGGGTAACTCTAGGTTTCTGGACTTGGGAACGTACAGAATGACATTTACTAAGAGAAATAGGAGAGAAGTACTAATTTTGATGAGCGAGTCAGGAAACAGGGAGGAGGACCATGTGACCTTGGAAAATCACAATATTCCTGAGCTTCAGTTTCTTCTTTTATAAGACAAGAATAATAAAAGTTGAAATGCTTTTATGTCAAATAGCCTAGAATTTCTATTTTTGTGGAATTCATTATAAAAGACAAAAATGTTCAAGTGGCATAGTTTAATTAAAAGTAAGTAGGCTCTAAATTACAAAATGATTATCAGATAATTATGAAATATTATCAGACCTATGACATACAATATAGATATACTGAGGAAAAGAATAAAATCCAAATTTGTATCAGCTAATTTGGGGGAAGAAATATATTTAATTAGGCCTCAATATTTAAAACATATTATTTAATAATCTTCCCAAAAAAGCAAACTAGGTAAATAACATATAAAGTATAATCTCAACTACTATAAAATGAAACAAATCTTTATAATTACATTTGATTCAAAATAATTGGGGAAAAAAAGGCCACAAAGCTATCTACCAAACTATTTACAGTGGTTAAACATGAGGAGGGCAGCGGGTGGGGAAAGAGGGTGATATACTGCAAAGATCAGCCTATGGGAACGAAGTAAAGGAAAAGCAGGTAAGAGATAAAGGCACATATGAAGTTTTTGTTCTATATGATTGTGTGTTGCTTGAATTTTTATATGAATTTTTAAATCTCATTTAGATAAACAAGATGAATTATGAATAACCAAAATTCTGGGTTCAAGGAACAAAAGGAAGCATCTGCATTCCATCAAAAACTATGAAAAAAGTACCATAAACATACAAAATGAATAGCCCTGTAACAATGCCAAAAAAAAAAAAAAAAAAGGCACAGTCATTAGCCCAACAGATTTCTAGGAGAAAAAAGCAGATTCAAGTAAACTGATGGTATAAAAGTCCAGTCTCAGTCTTAGCATGAAGGCGGGAGAAGATGGATGTCCCAATTCAAAGACAGTCAGGGAGAGAGAAAGAATTCCTTCTTACTCAACCTATTATTCTATCCAGGCCTTCAGAGTACCGGAGGAGGCCCACCCACTTTGGGGAGGGCACTCTTCTTTACTGAGTCTACAGAGTAAAATGTTAATCTCTTGTGGAAACACACTCACTGAAACAGCCAGAAATAATGTTGAATTGAATATTTGGGCACTCTGTATCTCAGTCAAGCTGACACATAAAACTAATCATCATACTCAGGAAGGCTCAGGAAAAAACAAAGACAACAGGGAAAACAAAAACAAGGATACCAGGGGAAATTTTCAACTCTGACACCACCCTCAAGCTACCAATAGTAAACAAATACTAACTTCTAGCCAGATAAATATAAAGCATCCCACTACAGGTCTCTATTCCTCTGTTCTTTTATCCAATACATCATGACTGGCTTTCAACAAAAAAACTACAAAGGATACTAAAAGAACACAAAAAACTTATCTGGAAGGGACTGCATCAGAATCAGATGTGGCAGAGATTTTGGAATTATCAGACTGTGAATTTAAAATAATTACAACTAGTATCATATCATCTGCAAAGAGTGGTAGTTTGACTTCTTTGCCAATTTGGATGCCTTTAATTTCCTTTTGTTGTCTGATTGCTGAGGCTAGGACTTCTAGTACTATGTTGAATAGCAGTGGTGATAATGGACATCCCTGCCGTGTTCCTGACCTTAGTGGAAAAGCTTTTAGTTTTTCTCCATTGAGAATGATATTTGCGGTGGGTTTTTCATAGATGGCTTTGATAATATTGAGGTATGTGCCCTCTAGCCCTACACTTTGAAGAGTTTTGATCAGGAAGGGATGCTGTACTTTGTCAAATGCTTTTTCAGCATCTATTGAGAGTATCATATGGTTCTTGTTATTTCTTTTATTGATGTGTTGTATCACACTGATTGATTTGCGGATGTTGAACCAACCTTGCAGCTCTGGAATAAATCCCACTTGGTCGTGGTGAATAATCCTTTTGATGTCTGTTGAGTCCTATAGGCTAGTATTTTGGTGAGAATTTTCGCATCTGTGTTGATCAAGGATATTGGTCTATAGCTCCCTTTTTTGATGGGATCCTTGTCTGGTTTTGGGATCAAGGTGATGCTGGCCTCATAAAATGAGTTTGGAAGTTTTCCTTCCATTTCTGCTTTTTGGAACAGTTTCAGGAGAAAAGAAATTAGTTCTTCTTTAAATGTTTGGTAGAATTCCCCTGGGAAGCCTTCTGGCCCTTGGCTTTTGTTTGTTTGGAGATTTTTGATGACTGTTTCAATCTCCTTACTGGTTATGGGTCTATTCAGGCTTACTATTTCTTCCTGGTTCAGTTATGGTAGTTTATATGTTTCTAGGAATGCATCCATTTCTTCCAGATTGTCAAATTTGTTGGCATAGAGTTGCTCATAGTATGTTCTTATAATTGTATTTCTTTGGTGTTAGTTGTGATCTCTCCTCTTTCATTCATGATTTTATTTATTTGGGTCCTTTCTCTTTTCTTTTTGGCCAGGGGTTTATCAATCTTATTAATTCTTTCAAAGAATCAGCTCCTAGTTTTGTTGATTTGTTCTATTGTTCTTTTGGTTTCTATTTCATTGATTTCTGCTCTGATCTTTATGATTTCTGTTCCCCTACTGGGTTTAGGCTTTCTTTCTTGCTCTTTCTCCAGCTCCTTTAGGTGTAGGGTTAGGTTGTGTACCTGAGACCTTTCTTTGTTTCTTGAGAAAGGCTTATACCGCTATATATTTTCCTCTCAGGACTGCCTTTGTTGTGTCCCACAGATTTTGAACCATTGTGTTTTCATTATCATTTGTTTCCATGCATTTTTTCAATTCTTCTTTAATTTCCTGGTTGACCCATTCATTCTTTAGAAGGATGCTGTTTAGTCTCCACGTACTTGGGTTCTGTCCACATTTCTTCTTGTGATTGAGTTCTAGCTTCAAAGCACTGTGGTCTGAAAATATGCAAGGAATTATCCCAATCTTTTGATACCGGTTGAGACCTGATTTAGGACCGAGGATGTGATCTATTCTGGAGAATGTTCCATGTGCACTAGAGAAGAATGTGTATTCTGTTGCTTTGGGATGAAATGTTCTGAATATATCTGTGATGTCCATCTGGTCCAGTGTGTCATTTAAGGCCTTTATTTCCTTGTTGATCTTTTGCTTGGATAATCTGTCCATTTCAGTGAGGAGAGTGTTAAAGTCCCCTACTATTATTGTATTATTGTCGATGTGTTTCTTTGATTTTGTTATTAATTGGTTTATATAGTTGGCTGCTCCCATGTTAGGGGCATAGATATTTAAAATTGTTAGATCTTCTTGTTGGACAGACCCTTTGAGTAGGATATAGTGTCCTTCCTCATCTCTTATTATAGTCTTTGGCTTAAAATCTAATTGATCTGATATAAGGATTGCCACCCCAGCTTTCTTCTGATGTCCGTTAGCATGGTAAATCACTCTTCACAGATGATATGATACTATATGTGGAAAACCCAAAAGACTCCACTCCAAAACTGCTAAAACTTGTACAGTAATTTAGTAAAGTGTCAGGATATAAAATCAATGCACAGAAATCAGTTGCATTTCTCTATACCAACAACAAGACAGAAGAAAGAGAAATTAAGGAGTCAACCCCATTTACAATTGCACCTAAAACCGTAAGATACCTAGGAATAAACCTAACCAAAGAGGCAAAGAATCTATACTCAAAAAACTATAAAGTACTCATGAAGGAAATTGAGGAAGACACAAAGAAATGGAAAAATGTTCCATGCTCCTGGATTGGAAGAATAAACATTGTGAAAATGTCTATGCTACCTAAAGCAATCTACACATTTAATGCAATTCCTATCAAAGTACCATCCATCTTTTTCAAAGAAATGGAACAAACAATCCTAAAATTTATATGGAACCAGAAAAGATCTCGAATAGCCAAAGGAACATTGAAAAAGAAAGCCAAAGTTGGTGGCATCACAATTCCGGACTACAAGCTCTATTACAAAGCTGTCATCATCAACACAGCATGGTACTGGCACAAAAACAGACACATAGATCAATGGAACAGAATAGAGAGCCCAGAAATAGACCCTCAACTCTATGGTCAACTAATTGTCGACAAAGCAGGAAAGAATGTCCCATGGAAAAAAGACAGCCTCTTCAATAAATGGTGTTGGGAAAATTGGACAGCCACATGCAGAAAAATGAAATTGGACCATTTCCTTACACCACACACGAAAATAGACTCAAAATGGATGAAGGACCTCAATGTGAGAAAGGAATCCATCAAAATCCTTGAGGAGAACACAGGCAGCAACCTCTTCAACCTCATCCACAGCAACATCTTTTTAGGAACATCGCCAAAGGCAAGGGAAGTAAGGGCAAAAATTAACTATTGGGATTTTATCAAGATCAAAAGCTTTTGCACAGCAAAGGAAACAGTTAACAAAACCAAAAGACAACTGACAGAATGGGAGAAGATATTTGCAAATGACATATCAGATAAAGGGCTAGTGTCCAAAATCTATAAAGATCTTAGCAAACTCAACACCCAAAGAACAAATAATCCAATCAAGAAATGGGCAGAAGACATGAACAGACATTTCTGCAAAGAAGACATCCAGATGGTCAAAACACACATGAAAAAGTGCTCCATATCACTCAGCATCAGGGAAATACAAATCAAAACCACAATGAGATAGCACCTCACACCAGTCAGAATGGCTAAATTTAACAAGTCAGGAAATGAGAGATGCTGGCGAGGATGTGGAGAAAGGGGAACCCTCCTACACTGTTGGTGGGAATGCAAGCTGGTGCAACCAATCTGGAAAACAGCATGGAGGTTCCTCAAAATGTTGAAAATAGAACTACCCTATGACCCAGCAATTGCACTACTGGGTATTTACCCTAAAGATACAAACGTAGTGATCCGAAGGGGCACGTGCACCTGAATGTTTATAGCAGCAATGTCCACAATAGCCAAACTATGGAAAGAACCTAGATGTCCATCAACAAATGAATGGATAAAGATGAGGTGGTATATATACATCATGGAATACTATGCAGCCATCAAAAGAAATAAAATCTTGCCATTTGTGACAACATGGATGGAACTAGAGCATATCATGCTTAGAGAAATAAGTCAAGTGGAGAAAGACAACTGTCATATGATCTCCCTGATATGAGGAAGTGAAGATGCAACATGGGGGTCTAAGGGGGTAGGAGAAGAATAAATGAAACAAGATGGGATTGGGAGGGAGACAAACCATAAGTGACTCTTAATCTCACAAAACAAACTGAGGGTTGCTGGGGGGAGGGGGGTTGGGAGAAGGGGGGTGGGGTTATGGACATTGGGGAGGGTGCTATGTATAGCACACTCACCATGTGCTATGGTGAGTGCTGTGAAGTGTGTAAACCTGGCGATTCACAGACCTGTACCCCAGGGGATAAAAATATATGTTTATAAAAAAATAAAGAATTTAAAATTTTAAAAAATAATAATAATTACAACTAATATGCTAAGGGATCTAGTGAAAAAGTGGACAACAGGCAAGAACAGATGGGTAGTATAAACGGAGAGATGGAAACAAAGAAAAAATCAAAAGGAAATGTTAGAAATTAAAAAAAAAATACAATAGGAAGAAAGAATGTCTGATTCAGTTCATTAGTAGACTGGGCAAACCTAAGGAAAAAATCAAGGAAACTGAAGATATGTCAATAGAAACTTCCAAACTTAAATGCAAAGAGAAACAAAAGTAAAAAGATGAAACAGAGTATCCAGGAAATGTGGTATAATTATAAAAGGTATAATATCTGCATAACAAGAATTACAGAAGGAAAAGAAAAAAAGGAATAGAAAAAACATCTGAAGTACTAATGGTTGAGAATTTTCCAAAATTGGGGCACCTGGATAGGGCTTAGTCAGTTGTCTGCCTTCAGCTCAGGTCATGATCCCAGGGTCCTTAAGATTGAGCCCTGCATTGGGCTCCTGGCTCAGTGGGGAGTCTGCTTCTCCCCCTGCACCCCTCCCAACTTGTTTTTTTTCTCTCTCTCTTTGTCATATAAATAAATAAAAGCTTCAAAAAATTTTTTTCCAAAATTAATGAAAGACACCAAACCACAAAAACAGCTCAGAAAATACCAAGCAGGATAAATACCATAAAAGTTTATACCTACACATATTCAAACTGCAAAAAAGTCAAAAATGAAAAGAAAACCTTGAAGAAAAGAAAACAAATTAGAAAAAAAAAACTAGGAAAATGAAAACCATATAGAAGAGTCATATAGAAATTAACAAGATTAATTGTGATTACAAAATAAGTCATAAATGCTTTCAATCTAAAAAATACAAAAGCAGAGGTATAGCCTTCAGAAGCTGAGCGATAGAAAGAGCAATAAGTAAGAAAAGTTAACAGTTCTAAAACATCCATCTTATGGAGGAAGGATTCAAAGATTACTAAAAACAGATGCAAAATAGATATATATACACAAATACATAAATATGCAAAATATGGATATGACTCAAAGTTAGAAGAAGAACCAACAGGTTTTTAAAATATATTGTATATTTTAAAATATTATATTAATTTTTAAATACTAGAGATTAATGGATAAAGAGAACATGGGAGATGTAAAGAAGGGAGTATTACTCAGCCATAAAAAATGAGATCTTGCCATTTACAACAACATGGATGGATCAAGAGGATATTATGCTAATGATGTAAGCCAGACAGAAAAAGAGAAATACCAGATGATTTCATCCATATGTGGAATTCAAGACTCAAAGCAAAAGAGCAATGAGAAGAAGAAATGAAAGAACAGACTCTTAAAAACAGAGAAATGGTGGCTACCAGAAGGGAAGAGGGGAAGGAGTGAGTAAAACAGATAAAGAGGATTAGAAGCACACTTACTATGATGAGCACTGCGTAATATACAGATTACTGAATCTGAATTATATTGTACACCAGAAACTAATATAACATGCATGTTAATTATTCTCCGCCCACAATTTTTTTTAAGTAATACATTTCACATGCATTTCAAAACCATTTTTGTGATACAGTTAATAGTTCATGAAATGCTCAAATCTTAAGGGTACCATTTAATCAAATCTGATGACTAAGTATCTAGACACAGAACATTATCATATCCTAAAATAATTAAAAATATTACAATTTAGAAAAACAATAGAAGAGAGAAGAGGCACAGAGGGAGGAGATGTGCAAGGGAGATAAATTCTCATTTTTAGGAATGAAGTGGCTATTCTCTAATGATCATACATCAAAATTTTTAAAAAGGAAGTATATTATTGGTAATTATGGAAATAACGATTAGAAGAACTCAAAAGAGAAACAACTGACAATAAGCTCATTGCTACTGGGGACAGGATGGAGTGAGGACAATAAACTTATTTACTATAAATTACTGTCATTTTAAAAACATTTTAACATAGACATACACTGCTCTGACAAAAATAGAGCTTTAATGACTTTAAAAAGAAAGTTTTAAAATTTTTAAACCTTTAAAATTGTAAGAGTTCTTTCATGAGGAGCCCAGCAAAGATGCTTTTAAATGGGTCTCATTCATCTAAGAGCAGCACAGAACCCTACCAGAGAGGGTGATGCCTCTAGGTAGTTGGTCCTTTTACTACAACTTCAAATACCCAAAGAAGATAAAATAACCTTGACATATCGCTTAGCATAGTGTGCTCACTACTGAGAAAAAAAGCTGCCTGTAAAGGAGTGAGAGAAGATGTCCCGTGGTGAAAATACTTCTCGACAAAGGACGCTAAGAGAGAAAGATTAACACTGGATTTTGGCCATTAGGATGAGTGAAAACTAAGAGGGGGGAAAAAAGAAACCTAGAGATACCCAGTGTAAGACTGTACTATGGATTGTGCCACAGCTCAAGCACATATGTGGGCAGCAAGGAGAAGAACAGAATCATCTTGCTTTACCTCCTCAACATCTGCAAAATGTCACAGATTTAGGAAGACCAGTGAGTTGTGGTAAGGAGACTCACTGCACTGCCTTTAGTGGCATTCAGGTTTGCCAACAGGAAAGAAAGAAAAAAAAAAAAAAAAAGAATTTAGAGTTCAAAGACCCAGATTCCATATCCATGCTTTGCAACTTACCAAGCATGGGACATTGGCCAAATGATGGAATTTTTCTGAAACTTGTCCTCCTTTTCTGTCTGTACCTGTTTCCTGTTCTGTTAAGGATAATACATAGTGACAGTGACAAGAGAAGCAGTAACAACAAAAAAACAACTATCTCAACATACCTGCTGGCTTAATTCTAAAAATAATAAGGTAGGGGGTGCCTGGGTGGCTCAGTGGCTTAAGCCACTGCCTTTGGCTCAGGTCATGATCTCAGGGTCCTGGGATGGGAGCCCTTGTGGGGCTCTCTGCTCAGCAGGGAGCCTGCTTCCCCCTCTCCCTCTGCCTGCCTCTCTGCCTACTTGTGATCTCTCTCTGTGTCAAATAAATAAATAAAATCTTAAAAATATTAATAATAATAAAATAATAAGGTAAAATGTTTTAAAAGATGGGGGGGCGGGCGCCTGGGTGGCTCAGTCAGTTAAGCATGTGCCTTCAGCTCTGGTCATGATCTCAGGGTCCTGGGATCAAGTCCTGCTTCAGATCCCTGCTCAGCAGGTAGCCTGCTTCTCCCCCTCCCTCTCTCTCTCTGACAAATAAATAAAGTGTTTTTAAAAAATATTTTAAAATAATATGATACGATGGTTCATTTTATATGTCAACTTCACCCATCACAGAGTATCAGATTAACCATTCTTTCTGCGTGTGTCTGTAAGGGCATTTCCAGATGAGATCAGCATTTGAGTTGGTGGACTAGGTAAGCCTTCTGAGGGTGGGCGGAATCCTTTGAGGGCCTGAACAGAACAAAAGGTCAAGAGAGAAGGAATTCACCTTTTTTTTTTTTTTCTGTCTATCTCACTGACTGAGCTGGGACAGATGGCCTCCCCTTTTCCGGTCCTCAGCTGGGATCTACACCATCAACTCCCCTGGTTCTCAGGCCTTTGGACTGAATTGCACAACGGACCCCAGCTTGCAGAAGGCAGATACTGGGACTTCTCCATGTAAAGTTTTTCCGGCGAGATAAACATAACATCAGGCAAAGTGGGTGCAAGGCAAGATTTATTAAAAACACTCTCCGGTGAAGTTTCAGGGCTCAGGAGAAGGGGAGCCAGGAAAGTTGCAATGGGAGGAGGTGGGCACCCTCGGGCAAGGTTCCGCGACTCTGGAAAGCAGAGTGGCGGAAGTCGTGCCCCAGGCAGGGAAGAGGGGGCTTTTAAGGGGTCTCAAGGGGAGCTCAGGGGTCTTTTGGCAAGTATCCCTTATTCGGATATCTCGCCTGCTCGTCGGGGTCCCATTGGTCCACTGGAGCCCGAGGCGGGGGTCTCAGATTCCTGCTTGGGCCTTTGTTCTCCTGTCCGAGCTCAGGTCTTGTGGCGGGAACTTTCGCCATCTTAAGTAGCCCTTTCTGCCAGCCCAACACTCCACCTACTGAATTTAGCTCTGGCCTACAATGTGCTGCCAGGTATTATTACATACCTGCCAGGTATTATTACACAGAAACATCAATAATATAACTAATCCCTTGCTATAGTTTAGAAAGATAGTTGACAAAACAGTTTCTCATGTATTCTGGAGGAATTCATAATTTTAGGGGTGGGTAGGTAATTTTAATTAAGAGAAAAATTTACTGCATTGAAGGGAAAAAATGATGAGTCTGTGAAATAAGTTTTTAACATGGAATACAGGTTTTATAGACTGAAAGTTATGACTAACTTTACTGCTTTATGTTTACTTAGCAGAAATAAAATGTGTTGATTATTCCTAGAAAATGGGTGCCATTCAACGGGGCACTGGGAACACAAGATAGAGAAACAGGCTATCAACGCAGGGGGTTTATATTCCTGGGACCTTGAGCATTAGGTGACACAAGAACACCATGTCAAGTTTAACTAATTAGGACAAGTTCCAGCATAGTAACAAGAATAGGTCAAGTTATCCGGCAGGATTAAGTCCCACAGTCTCCATGGTGTAATGTTATAAAGCCTGATTTCCCACAGAAGGTCTGCGTTGGGTCCAGGTGAATTTTCAAGGTTCTGCCTTCCCTATGGCAGGTCAGCCATCAGGCTGCTTTCATCCTGTGTATCCATGATCAAGAGGGCAGAGAAAGAGAAACTCTTGCTTTGATAAAGCCTGAAAGTGACTCAGATCATCTCTACACATCACTCATTTGCCAGGATTAAACACAGCCCTGCCCAACCTAAGGTAAGCTGAGAGGGGCACCATCCAAGGTATCTGAAAGGACAGAAAAATTAGGTACCTATGGACACTAATACAGCTTAGAAGAACAGGTACCATTCTCCACTGCTCTGCTTATAGCTTAAGCTGTCCCATTAATGATATTATTATGCAAATGAAGTAAGTAGAAATCAGCAGTAAAACCTGAGTTCTAATCAGTTAAATCTGGAGGGAAGATCTCAGGAAGAATCTAGATTTGAGAGTCTAATGGATTAAGGGAATCTTGAGTAATAAAGAGATATTGTTCTTTCAGTGATATGACGATGATCAATGTAGAGAAATCAAATGTTTCTGCACCCCGCCACATCTCCTCTTTATCACCACCATGAAGGAAGTCATTCATGAGTTGCTGACACCCAAGGAAGCTTCTGCTTGGAGGGCTCACTCAGCACCTTGCTTCTTTTTTGGGGGGGGGGGGGGTTTAGAGAATTTCACTTTTTTTTTTAAATTTTTCAATTTATTTATTTTCAGCATAATAGTATCATTATTTTTTCACCACACCCAGTGCTCCATGCAATCCGTGCCGTCTATAATACCCACCACCTGGTACCCAGACCTCCCAACCCCCCGCCACTTCAAACCCCTCAGATTGTTTTTCAGAGTCCATAGTCTCTCATGATTCACCTCCCCTTCCAATTTCACCCAACTCCCTTCTCCTCTCTAACACCCCTTGTCCTCCATATTTGTTATGCTCCACAAGTAAGTGAAACCATATGATAATTGACTCTCTCTGCTTGACTTACTTCACTCAGCATAATCTCTTCCAGTCCCGTCCATGTTGCTACAAAAGTTGGGTATTCATCCTTTCTGATGGAGGCATAATACTCCATAGTGTATATGGACCATATCTTCCTTATCCATTCGTTTGTTGAAGGGCATCTTGGTTCTTTCCATAGTTTGGCGACCGTGGCCATTGCTGCTATAAACATTGGGGTACAGATGGCCCTTCTTTTCACGACATCTGTATCTTTGGGGTAAATACCCAGGAGTGCAATTGCAGGGTCATAGGGAAGTTCTGTTTTTAATTTCTTGAGGAATCTCCACACTGTTCTCCAAAGAGGCTGCACCAACTTGCTTTCCCACCAACAGTGTAAGAGGGTTCCCCTTTCTCCACATCCTCTCCAACACATGTTGTTTCCTGTCTTGCTAATTTTGGCCATTCTAACTGTTGTAAGGAGGATCCCCCCACCAAAAGGGAATAAGAAGTTACTACTTAAGATTAAGAGGAAAAAATAAATAAAGACATAATAAGAACTTGAAATGGAGGATGACGTTACTTTGGACAAAGCTTGAAGGCAAAAAGATTAAAGACAAGGAGCAGGAGGGGGGTGGGAAGAGGAGAAGAAAAGGAAGAATGAATAAGAGTTCATGGAATTTTTCCAACTACAATAGTAAGGGCATTTCAAGGAAAATATAAAAATATAATTTAGGTAACTACACTTGGCTTGTGTTTGTTTGTTTGTTTGTTTGTTTGGGGACATAAAACAAGAAGTTTGCCTTGGTTGTATGGATGATAAAGAAGAGAATTCAGGATGTGTGTGGAGCATCTTCTGTGCCGTTTGTAAATGTGCATTTATGTGCTGGTAGCTTTTATGGTAGCTTTTAATTTAAGGTCATTTATTTATACTGACATCAAAAACAGTTTGAGCAATAGGGATATACCAAAAAGTCATAGATTACATTACTAAAGTCCCTTCTGACTCCATAAGTGTGTTCCCTTGATGGAGAGGAGAAGTGAGTTGGGGGGAGATCGGAGGGGGAGACAAACCATGAGAGACTGTGGACTCTGAGAGACAAACTGAAGGTTTTGGGGGAGCAGTGAGCATGGTGGTGGGTATTAAGGAGGGCACATATTGTATGGAGCACTGGGGATGGTGCACAAACAATGAATTTTGGAACATTGAAAAAAAAGTAAATTAAATTGAAAAAAAAATAAGTGTTTTCCCTTTAGGTTTGGTTTTTAATATCTTTTGCAAAGGCAAAAATTCCTTTTTTACAAAGTCCTTTTTTCTTTTTCCCCCTTTAAAGCCACTTTCATGCAAGTGAGCTTTTTCAGTAACAGAGGACTATTTCCCTCCTGTTTAGAAAGCCATTCTTGTCCTGAGATGGAGCCCCGTGTCGGGCTCTCTGCTCAGCGGGGAGCCTGCTTCCTCCTCTCTCTCTGCCTGCCTCTCTGTCTACTTCTTGTGATCTCTATCTGTCAAATAAATAAATAAAATCTTTAAAAATAAAAAAAAGAAAGAAAAAAAGCCATTCTTTGGCCCTCAGGGACCATTCTGCTGCCTGGTATGGAAGGATTAACAGAATTTGGCACAAGGGAAAGCAACCTAGTAAGGCCTGAAAAATCCTCACAGTCACATGCCTGCAGAGACCATCTCCTTCTTATTTCAATATCCAGTAGGGAAGCAGAAGTTACAAATTGATTCCTTTCATAGTCTACCTTCTACCTGCTTTATAGTTTAAAAAAAAAAAAAAAGAAAAAAAGTTACTTGGCCTCCAAGAGGCCTTAATCTCCTTACCAGTGAATTAAGACCCTTGAATAAGATACTCTCTGTGGTTCCTTACTATAGGAAAAAATCTGCAATTCCACGATGTGGGACTGCCTAAAGAAGCATGGGATCAGGGGCGCCTGGGTGGCTCAGTGGGTTAAGCCGCTGCCTTCGGCTCAGGTCATGATCCCAGGGTCCTGGGATTGAGCCCCACATCGGGCTTTCTGCTCAGCTGGGAGCCTGCTTCCTCTTCTCTCTCTCTGCCTACCTCTCTGCCTACTTGTGATCTTTCTCTGTCAAATAAATAAATAAAATCTTAAAAAAAAAAAAAAAGAAAAGAAAAGAAGCATGGGATCAATCACCAACAGCCCCTTTTTCCTGTACGTCAACATTAACTGCCATTTCAAAATGGGACCCCTGGATTCCTGGCGTGACAGTCGTGGTCTTGGCGGATCTAGGGATACATCATGTTTTGGGGAAGTCCAGTGCCTTACATGAGTTTTGTAAATGACATCCAGGTTTGTCCTAAAGAAATGCAAAGAGAATACTGGAAACCTCCTGGGTCTCTGGACTGAGGAAGGCCAAAGGATTTAGAGCATATGACACTTCAAAGAACCCTCATTCTTCTCCAACCTTCTGAATGCAACACTCAGGTTACAGTCAACCCCAGATGGAGGCAAAAGTTGAGGCCCCTGTCACATCCATTGTGCTAGACGCTGACTTCCTCACCCTACATTTTAATCCATTGAAAGTGATTTTCCAAGGGCTTCCCTGCCCATTTACCCTCCTTACTAGATCATCTAAGTGAATACCTACAGGTCCTGCCATACCAGAACTCAAAACATTGAAAAAACACATTCTAGTTCTTTCAAATCAGCCTCTGAGCTTGCTTAAGCCCCCTCTGAAACCTCAAGCAGGTTATGGCTCTCAATTAAAGAACGGCTGTTTCTAAGAAACTCCAAATCTCTTAATATATTCAGCCAGAGTTCATTAACAAGTCAAGTCAAGGCCTGACAGATTATTGCCTTTGTACAAATGACCTTATTAACCAGCACAGTTAACTATATATTTGGTAGGCACTGAGCGTTTCCTTAAGGAAGCTTTTATATAACCTGATGATCTAAATGAATAGATTTCTACTAAACTGCTTACATGTTATTACTGGTAAATCTCATTAGCCAGTCAATGAATACGTTAAATTATCAAAATGAATAGCCTGAACCAAACATAATAACTATATGTTGCACAGATGCTTTTTGTTATCACTGAGTTTTTTCACCTAATAGAAATAGTTTTGATCCTATGCCTTGCTAATCTCTAACAAATTGCTTCTTTATGCTCTATGCTGGATTTTGTCATCAAATGCTACTGAATGCCTTCCAAATAGCTTGATTTTTGCTTTATTATTACTTAAAAAGCCCTATCGGGATCAACGTTGGCATTTAGTTACTTCATTCATTCAGCCACCATTTGTCAAGATCTTCTATGAGCTGTGGGTAGCTGTTCCCAGAACAATTGTGAGGGCCTCCTCTAACTCGTCCAACCAAAGTAAACTTAAATCTTCCAAACTATTTTCCTGAGGCTGTGGCTTCCCAGTGCTCTTAAGACAAAACCCAGAAAGTTTATCTTGGCCACAGGCCCTGCTTGGTCTGGCCTCTGCCTACCTTTCCAGCATTATTAAAGAACCACATTTTCTCTCGTTCTCTAGACCTCATCACAACCATGTAATTTCACATTCTCATACTTGCCAAGGGTCCTCCTACACCGCATTTTTGAAAACATCATCTGCTTCGCCTAAGATACCCTCCTGGCACCTTTGTGGATCCACTCCTCTTCATCATTCAAATCTCAGATCAAGTACCACTTCATTAGCAAACTCTCAGGCAACCTGCCTGAGTGGGTCACTTATCCAGAATAGGCTCTCACCACTCCCTCCCTTTGTCTAAATGATCAATTTTGCAATGCGTAATTTATTTTTGTGGTAAGAAATTATGATCATTTTGCGATACTAGACCTGAAACTCCAAGAAGTCAGGATCACCATTTTATCCCCATTAAAAAGCACACTGATAGGAACATAATTGGCTCCAATAAATCTGTACTGAATAAATAAACCATAAATATCAAAATGTTTGAAACTCCTATATGATTAAAAACAGAAACAAAAACAAAGCTTTGCACAAAATGACAACCTGGGTGTGATGGAAATCTATATTTGTGGCTGCCCAAAGACTTCTAAACGTCCCCCATTTTGACAGTTCTCCATATTGTTGACCCCCACCTTTGTCGAACTGAATCTGTATTTCCCAGCATTCCCTTCTTCTAGCATATAGATTTCTGACTAGTTTCCATCAAACATACACCAACAGGAGACTTGGAAGGCAGACTTGAAGATCATGAAGCTAATGGGCTCTTCTAGCAACAACAGTTATGAAGTCAGTTGATATTCTACAGTATCCATAGTTGGTGCTCTGATACTGGGTCCTGGCTTTGCTGACACTGAGCAACTGGTAGAGGCAAAAGTAGACTTTCTACAAGTCTGGCTGACATCTGGGAAATACAAAGCAAAACCATAATGAGATACCACCTTACACCAGTGAGAACAGCAAAAATTAACAAGACAAGAAACAACAAGTTTTGGCGAAGATTCAGAGAAAGGGGAACCCTCTTACACTGTTGGTAGGAATGCAAGCTGGTGCAGCCATTTTGCAAAACACTACAGAGGTTCCTCTAGACACTGAAAATAGAGCTACCCTATGACCCAGCAACTGCACTACAGGTATTTATCCCAAAAATACAAATCTAGTGATCCGAAGGGGAAGGTGCACTCCAATGTTCATAGCAGCAATGTCCACAATAGCCAAATTGTCAAAGGAGCTGAGGTACCTTTTAACAGATGAAGGGATAAAGAAGATGTAGTTCATATGTTCAATGGAATATTACTCAGCCATCAGAAAGGATGAACACCCACCATTTGCAACAACATGGATGGAACAGGAGATTATGCTAAGTGAAATAAGTCAAGCAGAGAAAGACAATTATCCTATGGTTTCACTTATATGTGGAACATGAGGAATAGTGTGAAGGAACAAAGGGGAAAGGACAGAAAAATGAAGGGGGAATCAGAGAGGTAGACAAACCATGAGAAACTCTGGACTCTGGGAAATAAACAGGGTTACAGAGGGGAAGGGAGTAAAGGGATGGGGTAACCAGGTGATGGGTATTAGGGAGGGCATGTGTAGTGATGGGCACTGGGTGTTATACGCAACTAATGAATCATTGAACACTACATCAAAAACTAATGATGTACTATATGTTGGCTAAGTGAACATTAAAAAAAAAAAAGAGTGGGCTGAGAGGAAGGTGGGCATTTCTCTTAGCTGTACCACTTCTGATTATATGGCCTTCAACGAGGATGGTTTGCTGGTACTCCCAGAAACTAAAGAAGTGAATTAATTCCCCTCCACCTTCGGCTAGCTAGAATAGATTATTCTGTCTGCCCATGAACCCTAAACTGATACCCTTGAAGAAACTATTCGCAATATGTATGCATAGCAAATAAAAAATTTCCATAAGGAACTTCCACAAATCTAATTTATAAACAAGCCAAAAGAATATGAATAGACAATCACAGAAGCACATAAGCCAATAAACATATGAAAACATGTTCAATCTTATGTACGATCAGAGAAACACAAATTAAAACAATAATGAAATATTACTTTTTATTTATGAGATTGACAAGTATGTGAAAGGTTGAAATATCCAACATAAACAGGGACACGGAGAACTGGGTGGTTTCATTAATTATTGGAAAGGAGACAGAATTTGTAGTTGTATATTTAGGCATTATCATCAAGGCATAAAACAGGACCAAGATACACACTATCCTCACTATGATTCAAAATTGTTTCAGAAGACCTAGATAATGTAACAAGACTGGAAAAAAAAAGTAAGAAGAGTCAAAACTGGACACAAATAATTTCGATATGTTTCCTTGCATACGATGTGATTTTCTACCTAGAAAAGTAAGATAAATCAACCATTATTAGTAAGAATTTAGTGATGTAGTTATATATAAGGTAAATAATGTACCACAAAAAAAATCTACCTTTCTTATATTTCAGGAATAATTAGAAATGATAACACCAGATCTAAAAGCATTAGATACCATATCTAAAAGCATCAGAAGTCACTATAATACACGGAAAACATTCTAAGAAGAAATATATAAGGTCTCATGAAAACCCAACTCTAAAATATACTGATAGACATTAAGAAGAAAATCTACATAAATAACACAGAGGCAAAGATCTATGCTTGAGCATGTTCATTCTATCAGTGTTTGCTCTATCAAAAAAGAGAATTGGAAATAATTACCCATCTCTGGGAAATATTATGTAATCAACATTGTGATACATCAACACAATGGATACTTTCCCAGAAAGAAAAAGAAAAAAACTGTTTAAAAGAATGAGATAGAAAATCAGAAACAGTGAGTGAGTGGTAGTTACTAGGGGCTGGAATGTGGGAGAAATGGACAGATAATGGCCAAGGGTAAAAACTGCCAATTATAAGATGAATAGGAATCTATTTTATACTATGGTGATAATAATATTAAGCTAATAATACTGTATTGTATACTGGAAAGTTACTAACTGGGCAGATCTCAAATGTTCTCACCACAAAAAAGAAACGGCCGTTTTGTGATGTGATAAGGATGTTAGATTAACACTACAGTGGTAATCATTTTGCCATATACAAGCGTTTCAAAGCAACAGGCTGTATGCCTTAAACTCTCACAGTGTTCTAGGTCACTATCTCAATAAAGCTGGGGGAAAGAAAGAATGATGTGGTTCTCTAGTTACTGACATGAAAAGTCTCCAGCCAAACTGTTGCTATTTTTGTAAGATGCAGAACAAAGTATGCGATCCAGTTTTCTGTTTAAAAACAATGGATGACTGTATATATGCAGAAGACAGATAAATTGTATAAGGATATGGCGTCAGATGTCTCTTGTGCCCCCCTCAGCACAACTTCTTCCTGTGGCCATTGCTGTCCTGGCCATTTCCACACAGGCTTTGACACATGCAGTTTCCACACAGGTCACGTGTGTAATGTGACCACCCCCGACTTCAGCCCACACTGGGCACACCTAAGCCTCCTACCCTGAGACACACAGTTCTGAGGCACATTTTGCATCACCCCTCAATATCTGGGGATGCCAAGGGGCAAGCCAGAAACTTTCAGTTTTTGTTTTACACACTGTATATGGTTTAATTCTTTTTTTAAAAAATCGTTTTTGTAATTTATTGAAGTCCATAAAATAGAATCGATAGAACCTGTTAAATTATGAATCAGATAGAGGGGGTAGAAAAGGAAAGAGTCTAGCCAGATGGATGGCTAGGAAGAAGAGAAAGACTGCAGAGCTCTTTATAAAGACTGAAAACCCAGGAGTAGCAGCATTGGAGAGGAAGACGCAGTTTAAATTAGACAAAAAAAGAAGAAGAAAAAAAAAAAGGAGTTAAAGAACCCACATCCAGGCAGCAATGCAACAGTCTCAAGAACCTTTTCCCCACCAGGCATAAGAAAGAAGGGTCTAGGACATTTAATCATATGAAAAGAAGCTAGACATTCATTGTGATAACCTGTTCAAGCAAGATTTAGCCAAAATGAGTTTTTAAGCAATAAGTAAAATTAATGACATCATAGAACTTTGAAGAGAAAGTTTATAAAACTAAAAAAAAAAAAAAAAAAAAAAAGAACCCACTAAGTTTGTTCTAGTTCTACAATTCTGATCTTACGGAAATAGGTTTATCACTTAATTCTTAGGTTTATCAGCATCAAAACTCATAGTGACATGGCTAAGTGCTTGGCATGCGTACTGCTGTGAGGGAAAAATAGTCCTCTGCAAAACAGTGAGAAAGGCTAAGCTTCCGTCCCACAAGCCAAACCATTACACCTCCCTTCTAGATAATAAGGGACCTCAAATTCTTTCTACCTCCACCACATCAAAATTCTCAGGACATTATAATAAACTTATTTTTTTAATTTTATTTATTTATTTTACAGTCAGAGATCACAAGTAGGCAGAGAAGCAGGCAGAGGGGGGTGGGAAGCAGGCTCCCCGCTGAGCAGAGAGCCCGAAGGTAGAGGTTTAACCCACTGAGTCACCCAGGCACCCTAATTATAATAAACCTATTTAAAACAAGGTGTAAATTTAATCCTAATAAATTATCTCCCCAAAGCCTACTTGCATTTTTACAAGAGAAAAACCTTAGCAAGAAAAAACTCAGATACTAACCTCAGGTTGCTCAAGTAGGCAGAAGGAGAGACTTTTTCACATCCTAGAGTTTACACCAGGTGGCTAGCTGACTCATCCATTATTTCTACAACTATGTGTAGTGTAAGACTTGGAGAATAAATACATAGCTAGATCAAAGAATGAACTGTTATTCTCTTCAAAGGGAAAAGTGAATGTTTCGTAATTGCTTGTCTTGAATTAGCTAGCTTCCCGTCTCTCCTAATCTGGCTACTTTTCCCCATGCCCCAAAGGCCCAATCTTGAAGTTGTCTGCCTCACCTAGAACTGGCTGTTGGGCATCTTTTTTTTTTTTTTCAAACATGGGAATAAAACAGTAACTAGAACCACCAGTTACCATGTCTACAACAGAGTAGAAAAAATATATATACTTCTTTGCTTTACAGCTTGAGCCCTATTGTTTCCTAAACAAAGGATTATAAATACTTTTTTTTCACATTAGACAACCAAGATACACATAAGGGGAATATTTTCCTTGAAATATATCACTCTTCAAATAGATTCTGTACTCAAAGGAGTAAGACATATGAGGTTTCTGTCCCTTGCACAGAGGTCAACAAGAAACATGTGGTTTTGACTCATGGCTGAACTGAAGGGCAATTGCCAAGCATGACTTTTAAAAAAATGACTGGGGAACAGCTAAACTAATTAATTCAAATCCTAACCCAATTCTCATTCAACCTAAATTTGATAGACTATTTTTCAAAAAATAAGGAAATCTATCCCCCAAACCCTGCAAATGCCAAAAGTAGGATTAGGAGTTCTATTTCCCCTACAAGCCCTGTGCCTTCAGTAGTCTTTACCCTGAAGGAGAGCCCTGACTCCCCACTACTTGCACTTGAACTGGTGCTTGTGGTCTTCCATGCTCCCACCTCCCGCAAACTCCACAAAAGACAGAGTCAGAGCAAACAATTTTTATTCCACCCGTTCTTTGTTCCTTCACATGGAATAGAACCAGCTCGCCACACCAGCAAGTCAAAAGATCTGGACTTGGAAGTGAGGGGGAAGAAGTGGTAGGAATCATGATTTGCCTTTGGACCGGAGCTTCCTGTCTCATTCTGACTTGAACACTCATAAAGCTGCTGCTGCTGTTTTTTACTCTCACTAGGCTGCGAGATGAATAATTACGCTCTCCAACATACCTCTAAGGTAGATTAAATAAAGCACACTTGAAGCTTTCAGTTTTACACTTTTGAGTCACTAATCATTACGTTTTTTTGAAAAGACAATCTTTAAAAGGTCATCAAGGGTTTCAAGCTATAAAAATAGGTCTAGAGTTCTCAAGTCTCTGATGGAACTTACTCCAGATGCACGAGTATCTGCAAAGCTAGGAAATTGCCTATACCCTAAGCTCAGCACTGATGCAAAACATATCTGTGGGTCACTAAAGCCACTTCCAAATTGAACTGCCTGGTGTCTGTAAAGAATAGTGCCTTAAAAATGTCATAAAAGTTATTAAAAAATGGGAACAGAAGGGAAAACTGTTTATTCCAAACAAATGTTTTCACTTTGTCCAGAGTGAAGGTTTCTGTGAGATAAGACCCTGAATTAAAACAGCACACAGGCCAAGGTTACTGCCCATGTAATAAAATGTCAGACTTAAAAAAGAGAGTAATCAGGGAGTCCATTTGAACCTTGATTCCATAAATCAGTCATTGAACTCAACAACCTCATTGCATCTTAGCAGAAACTAAAAGCAGATTATCTCCTAAAACAAAAAATAAGAAATGAGGGCAAAAGGAATGTCAAGTCTTAAGGTCCCCAACATCCTCCTCGTCACCCTCCTCCTCCCCACCCCACCTCCTCCCTGCCCCCACAGACCCTCATCACCACCATCACCACACACAGGAAGGCCTTCCATTCCTCATCTTTAGCCTCAGGCTCCTACCAAGCAGATAAAGGGCATTCCTCACAGGATTTACTCCCCCTGCTTTCTCTTTCTTTCAGATCATTTAGTTGATCTCAAATTCACAGTTGGTGAGAACATTGAGAAAGTTTTAATCGGATAAAATATTACCAATCTGATGCTGGTTAACAATTAAACATTTCTAATACCAGGCTGATTTAACACAGTAAATGGTCTGCATATTGAAAGAATTAATGAGCAATTCTTTTTAAATTAAAACAGGCAAGAGTTGCTCCCCCAAGGTTCTTGTAATAAAAGAAGAGTCTTAAATAATACAAAAGGTAATCTGGAGTTTCCTCATTTCTTTCCCAAGACATATCATTAAATAAGTACTATATTTTAACAATGCAATAAAGAAAAAAATAGATCAGATCTTCCCCACCATTGCCAATTTAAATATATATATATATAACCTTAATTTTAACCGTCAGCTGTTGATCAGGTAATTCACTTACCCGTATCTCAGCAACTCCGCTGTAAAATGGGAACTGACCTTGTGCAGGTGATGCATGTCAGGAGTGTGGGTACAGACAAATAGAAAAATAAAAGACTTAATTTTTCCTATTACAAATAAAAGAAGCTCCCCTTCCCCTCTTTTCCTCTGAGCATCTAACTAAGAAAACTTACCATTGCAAGTACTTGCTCCTCTCTTAGAAAAGAACACAAATCCTTTTGAAAACTAGATCGGTATTTTGTCACCTTCAGACCTTCGAATACCTTTCTCAAGGAACTGGGAGCCCTCTCTTTGAAATGCAAACGTTAACAGAGAGAGCTTCCCAACCCCAGTGTCTGTTAGAGTGTAGGAGTACAATTTTGGCAGGTGCCTTGCTCCAGTTGCAAAACTAACTCCTGTAATAAAGGTATGAGAAATCTGCTTTTTCTCTAGTTAAAGCTAATAAGCTGACACAGATGGCCACCTCAATTAACAGGTGAAGAAAGGAGGAACTATCTGTGAGAAATGGTGCTGTCAATTCCTCTTATTTGGGGACTAGTTACTGCTGTTGCGAACATGTGTGGGATCGGTTGCCTCTGCTTGGCTTGGCCAACGGGGTGAGGTTTCTTCCCATCTTCTGAAATCCTTTCGTGGATCGCCTCTAACAGGCCTCACATTCTAGTTCAATGCTCGTTTGGTCATACAAGTGTTTCCTTTCCCTACTGTCTTTGTAGAAGGGATTCCTGGGGTGGGAGAAGATTCTGTTTTTAATTGTATTTCCCCAATGCACAGAAAGAGCTATGGACAAACCCTCCAAGTGACATGTGACCACAGCCAGTTTGGGGCTCCAAAAAGGAGAGAGATAACCCACAGGAGAAATTACACTGACCACTGTGGCCCCATTCCTCCAAGCAAATAATTAACCCAACTACTAGGTATATATTCAATATTCAATAAATATCTATTGATTGATAAGATGTGCTACTACAAGTGTACCACTAGTCCTAAATTTGCTAGGTGTTGTTTTATTTGGTGTTAATTGAACAATCATCACCTCTAACGGCTCCCCATTAATTTTGCATGTCCTTCCTTAACAGAGGTCATAAACTAGTTAGGTCATAACACTGACTAATATAAGTTCACAGAAGTGCTTGATTTACCTCGACTGTGTTTTAAAAGCATTTTAGGTTTATGATCCCTGCCTGAGAAAATAATCAACCTTATTATCATCAGATATGAACTAATACTGCACTACCTGCTTTATATCAGGCATTCTTAGTCCTTCTGCATTAATTGCCTTAAATCTCACAACCACTCTTGGGTAGGTCCTGTTACAATCCCTATTTTACAGAGGAGTCGCCAAAGCATAAAGTTCAATTAATCATGGTCACACAATTTATAAAATATGAAAAGTCGGAACTCAACCCTGTCATCAGGCTCCTGAGCCAAGGATTTCAGCAAAAATACCACAATGTTGCTCATGAACAAAAGCCCTAATTGTATCATCCCACCTAAAGGATGCACTTTTGCTAATTATTTCTGGTTTTTCAAAGACTGATTCTGTTCCTACAGGTTTCTCCATAGGTATGTTTCTGGCTTTTAACTACTATTAATATAACCAATATTTTGGACCCTTAGAATATTAACTGCTCTCCCAGAAATGATGAAGGAAATACAAAGTCAGACGCCCGTGAATATATGCCCCATGCCTTATTATCTTGCTGCCCAGATAGAACATTTTTTTGCAACCATTGAGACCCCACACTGGTTGAGATCAACAGAATGATCATCTGTCCAGCGTGGTTAAAAATATCTGGTATTTCATTCATAATGTTTCAAAGAGTAAAATAATAAATCTAGCATGCATGATAGTACTTCTCCCTAATAGTCCCTGTATCAAAATACTTAGGGAGATTCTCCACCGTCAGGGTGAGGGACAGAGATACGATTCAGTCCCAGGGGCTGATGTTAACATCCATGCAGGGTGGGTGAAAAGATGAGGACACGAAGAGGACAGCTGCAATGCCACCATGGCCAGATGCCAGAAAAAGCCAGGAACCATGGCCTCCAGGAAATGGGGGGGGGGGGGGGAGGCGGGGGAGCAACACCACCCAAGCAAACCAAGGACAGAAGAGATTTTCTCTGGGTGAAGAAAAGACTGGTGGGAAAATGAAAGCCCAGGCCTGCACCTCATATGGGTTTAGAGCCCGAACATACAATCCCTTAGAGGTGCAGAAAACTCTACAATGAGAGTGTAATAGAAACCTGGCACTATCCCAGATGTGTTTGGCAGAAGCAAATGTAGCATCATTCTGAAGAGAAACTCCCAAAATCCAAACCACAAGGAATTTTCACAGGGGAAAAAAAAAAAAAAAAAAAAAAAAAAGCTACATGAAAATAACCTCACATTCTAAAGTCATAAAATTCATGAGGAAACAATGGCTTAGGAGACATGAATTCTCAGACCAACGAAACATGAGCAGTATAAATAAATATTTTAAAAGTGCATAACACTTAAGATAAACACTTTAAACCTTAAAACTCAGGCTCTTTGGGGTAAAGTGTATATTTTTTGCCATTTGTTGCATTTTTTTCACTTTCAACATAATATAAACATTAAATCTTCAGAGACATTTATCACTAAAAAAAATTTATTTTGAAATTTGATTTCTTTAATGGAAGTTTAAAAAAATGCCTTAGAAAAATAATAATTGGAATACTCCTTTCCTGTGTTATCCTTACCCACCCCGGGACTAATTCAGGTTGACCCTGAAGATTTTTTATTCTTACTTAGAAATGACTGACTCTAATCAAAGTAGGGTGCTCAATTTCACTTGGCACTTAGATCGACACACTATGAAAAGGAAAGTCATGAATGTTAGGACAAAGAAAATCCCTTTTGTCTTTCTCTGAGCAAATTGGCAGAGAAAGTTATTTTTAATTTAAAATGTAATACTTTTGTGCTAGTCTTCTCAACCTTGGCACTAAAAATTGCCATTCTTACAAGCATTTATATAAAAGTCCATGCTATGTTACCTTTGTAGTCACTTAGTATATACCCAGTGTAACTTTACCCTGTGTTTATCTGCATAAAATTCTAGGCCTGCTTCTCAGGTTGCAGGGCAGGACTGAGGATAGTTATTACCAGCTAAACAAAGCATAGAGATAGTATTCAAAGTCAAGACTATCATGGTACTAAATTCTCCAAATGGTGAGGATATACAGAGAATAGCAGTGTCTAAGGCTTAAGGAAGTGATTAAAGTTCAAGAGCCGTAGGAAAAATCTAAGCCAAAGATGAAAATGAGCATGAGTTATCAGGAGTTTCAATAAAACACAAAATACCATGTCAGATCACTGGGAGGCCAGGGCCACTGAATTTGATGACTGAAAAATCACTGGAGACTCTGATTAAACAAGAAAACTTAGGACATTTACAGATAAGAGAACAATGAGTTGATAAGGAAATGGAAGCAATTAGTAGAAAGCATTCATTCAAGAAATTTAGCAGAGAGTAAGAATATGATGGTGTCTATGAGAAGAGCAACAGGGTCACAAGAAGGTGGCTCAGAAAAGAGAAAGCTAGTTTAGAAAGAATGGTATAAAAGTAGATCAGCAAAAGCTAACCTTACTTCAGGAGGAAGTATCTAAGGTTGCCTCCTTTGTATATTCAACCCAAAGATGGAGGAAGAGGGCTACCATTGAGGAAAAGAGACCACTCTTCATTGGTGACATTCTCACAGATGTTAGGGCATCTTTTTTTTTTCCTAGTTTTTATTTAAGTTCCAAGTAGTTAATGTACAGTGTAATGTTAGTTTCAGATGTACAATTTAGTGATTCAACACTTCCATACAACACCTGGTGCTCAGAGCAAGTGCACTCCACAATCCCCATCACCTATTTCCCCCATCCCCACCCCCACCCATCTCCCCTCTGGTAACCATCAGTTTGTTCTCAAGAGTCCGCTTCTTGGTTTTCCTCTCTTTTATTTCCCCCATGACCATCTGCCTTGTTTCTTAAATTCCACATATAAGTGAAATCATATGGTATTTGTCATTCTCTGACTTAATCTGCTTATTATTAATTCTCTCTAGATCTATCCATGTTGTTGCAAATGGCAAGATTTCCTTCTTTTTTATGGCTAAGCAATATTCCTGTATATGTGTGTGTATACATACCACATCTCCTTTATCCATTCATCAATTGATTCTATCAATCTACCCCGATTGATAGAATCGGGGATGTTTCCATAATTTAGCTACTGTAGATAATGCCGCTATAAATACCGAGATGCATGTATCCCTTCAAATTAGTATTCTTGTATCCTTCGTGTAAATACCTAGCAGCCCAGTTGCTGGGCTGTAGGGTAGTTCAATCTTCAACTTTCTGAGGACCCTCCATGCTGTTTTCCTGAGTGGCTGTACCAGTTTGCACTCCCACCAACAGTGTAAGAGGGTTCCACTTTCCTCCACATCCTCGCCAGCACTGTTTCTTCTATTGTTAATTTTAGCTATTCTGACTGGTGTGAGGTGATATCTCACTGTGGTTTTGATTTGTATTTCCCTGATGATGACTGATGTTGATCATCTTTTCAAGTATCTGTTGGCCATATGTCTTCTTTGGAAAACGTCTGAGGAGAAGAGATTGTTCTTCACTAGGAATGTTCTCAGAGATGTTAAGACATCTTAAGAGAATACTCAGGGCTCCTGTAAGAGATGAGTGATTGTTACTCAGGGATTGTTTGTATACCTCTGTGATGAGGAGACGCTGGGAGTTCTGTGAGGAGTCCAGAAGATCACACTGAAGAGAGACAACAAACTGTGTGGTAGACCACTGCCATATACCTCTAGTGGCCTGCCCTCTGGATACTTAAGAATAAATAAAACTAACATAAAAGATAGGGACCACCCATAAGCATCTGCCTTAGGGGTCCGGGGATCAAGCCTTATATCGGGCTCCCTGCCTAGCGGAAAGTCTGCTTCTCCCTCTCCCACTCCCCCTGCTTATGTTCCCTTTCTCGCTGTGTCTCTCTCTGTCAAAGAAATACACAAAATCTTTAAAAAATAAATAAAGCACCAGCTACAAGGAATGACTGGGGTCCATAAGATTGGCTAGCAGGATATGGTCTTAAAACTAACTTTAGCAACCAAAAAGAAGGCCTTCTCATTATTTACAAAGCAAGAAATGCTAAGACAGGGAAAAGTTATCTAGAGTTACTCCCACCCAAACACATAAACAAGTAAGAAAAAAAAAGTTTAAAAAGCAAAATATAACATAATACTTCTTTTTATATACTCTCTGGAAAGTATTATCATAAGTACCTTCTATTTGGGGGGGGGCAGAAGAAAGAACCTCAGTTAAAAAGATTTCTACAAAGTTCAGATGCACAGAGGGGGCACAAGAGTATGTGCTTATGTTAGAAAACTAAATCTGATTGGTGCCAGAGGGGAAAGGGGGATGGTCAAAATGGGCAAAAGGGAGTGGGAGACACAGACTTCCAGTTACAGACTAAGGAAGTGTTGGGAAGAAAAGGCACAGCACAAAGCATACAGTCAATGGTCCTGTGACGGCCCTGTACGGCGACGGAGGGTAGCTACTTGGGGTGAACACAGCATACTGTATAAACTTGTCCAATCACTATGTTGTACACCTGAAACATATATACCGCGTGTAATACCATGCGTCAGCTACACTCAAACAAAACAAAACAACTGGGAAAGACGTCAAGAGAAAAGAATGGCTCTAGTCATCTCCTCTAAAACCAAAATAATAATTATGAGGCATTACCAGCACTAAACTAGCTATGTCCAGAAAGAAAGAACAAACGAGAGAGAGAGAGAGAGAGAGAGAGAGGGGGCAGGGGTGGGGGGGACGGGAAGAAAACTAAATCCACAAGAATGACAGGAGGCACAAGAGATACATCATACCTGGCCTTAAAGGAGAGCAAAACCTGAGAGTCTGTTAACACTAAGGACTCAAGCACAAGAATTTTATAATATGCAAAGGCATGGCAAGGATTAAAATGATGACTTCTGTAGAACACATATGATGAGATTTGCTGTTGTTTTTAAGCATGGTTATACGTATATTTTAAAAACTAAAGTATATCACACCCTTATCTCACTTTATTATTATTTTTTTAATTTTCAGGCTAATCTATCCTGCACGCTGAGTCATTTCTGAGCCATTGGCTATTAATGTCAAGAGTGTTTTACCATCTTGGAAGACGTCTATGACTGATATTTGGATAATAATATTTTGTGCCAGGCCACCTTTGTTTAAGCTTGTCTATTTGATTTGTTTAATTTTTTAGTGGTTGTTCTGAAATATAAACACGGGTTGTTCAAAAATTAGTTACCTGAGAACAAACCGATGCTTCCTAAAAATGACCCCCCACACACCAAAAAATGGGTTGCTCTGTAAAAGCACAGACTTATTTGTCCACATTTTGCCAGCCGGAAGCTGAATATATTTAATATCAATATGCATGGGTGAAAACTCAAAAGGTAGCCAACAGCTCACCCATTGAGACTAAGAGATAAAACCCAATCTGGGGCAATGGGGTAGCTCAGCTGGATAAGTATCTGACTCTTGATCTCAGCTCAGGTCCTGATCTCAGCATTTTGAGTTCAAGCCCTGTGTTAGGGTTTATTTATTTTTTTCTTCCTTTCTCTCTTTTTCTTTCTTTCTTTCTTTTTTTTTTTTTTTTTTTTTTTTTTTTTAAGTAGGCCCAGTGTGGAGCCTATCTAAAAAAATAAATTAGAATATAAAATAGGGGCGCCTGGGTGGCTCAGTGGGTTAAAGCCTCCGCCTTCAGCTCAGGTCATGATCCCAGAGTCCTGGGATCGAGCCCCGAATTGGGCTCCCTGCTCAGCAGGGAGCCTGCTTCCCCCTCTCTCTCTGCCTGCCTCTCTGCCTACTTGTGATCTCTCTCTGTCAAATAAGTAAATAAAATATTTTTTAAAAAATAATATAAAATAAAACCAAACCAAATAAAATGTAATTTGATAACTTTCCCATATATTCAACCATGAGCTTTCATCTCAGTTTGGTATTATTTTTGAAAAGTCTGATATGCTTCTTAGCAAAATGCAACACAGATCCAACAATGCCCCAACTGTCCTTATAATTTTTCTTTCTTTATTTATTCAATGGATCTCTTTAACTGCGCCAATTCCTGAAGCTTCGAGGCACACAAACATACAGACGCATACATCACGTTTTCAGAAAAATATTTAAAACAGCAAAGAGCTCCAATAATATCAAAAAGAAAAGCCAATCGAATTTTTAAAAAGCATTCTTACATTATGTTTCCATCTGGAGAGCCTCTACAGCAAAAAGTAGAATTTCAGGTTCCAGTAGAATTCCATGGATGTGGCCTTAGAATTCTACTACTGCATAAAAAGAGAGGTCATCCCTAAAAAGACATAAGCCTGAACTCAAGGGTTCCCTTTTCTGGGAAACCTTTCCTACCACATTGTAACAACTAACCATTAGGAATGAGGGGATTACCAAGGGTTACCCCCTTTAGGGAGACTTCCTTTAGATTAATAACCCTTCACATTTCATTTAACTTTCTGTAACAAAGACATGCATTTTGCCTTGGTTTTATTGTTGTTACTGGTATAAAAATTGTAGGAAATATTAAAAGTTTAATTTCCCTATTCCTCTATGTGTAAGGGGTCTTCAAGACCACATGTAGCTTTACTGATGCACTAGGAGATCTCACAGGACTCAGCAGACAGTTGTTTTCATGGCTATACTTATTAAAGCAAAAAGATATTAAAAAAAAAAAAAATGAGCAAATGGAAAAGGCACATGTGAAGCCCGAAAGTAACCAGGTACTAGCTTCCAACAGTTCTCTCCCAAAAGAGTCACACAGGAGGAGCGTTGGTGGTCTAGTGGTTAGCATAGCTGCCTTCTAAAAGAGTCACACAGGAATTAATTCCTCCATCATTGCTGTGTCTGGGTGGCTCAGTAGGTTAAGTGTCTGTCTACCTTTGCCTCAGGTCATGATCCTGGAGTCTGGGGATCGACTCCTCATCGGGAATCTCTGCTCAGCGGGGAGCCTGCTTCTCCCTCTGCCTCTGCCTCTGTCTCTCACGAATTAAAAAAAAAAAAAAATTCTTCCACTACCAAACTGCAACATGTGTGTGTAGTTCGGTCTACCAGGGAAACTTATGAGAGACCCAGGGCCCAACATTTTTATTGGACACTGGTCACAAAGACATCCTCTAGGGTTCTGCCAGAATTTGAGACTCTGAGAAGTAAAGCAGGTGTTCCACATAAACCATGTTGTTTGCACAAATAGGTGAAGCCCATTGAGCTACTCTTCTATAAATTATGGAATTACGGAATGACCAGAACACTCCAGAAATCCAAGCAACCAAATGCCATTCAAAAACCAACCTGGCAAACAAGCCTTTCCATGGATAGCAGTCTGAGATCTGATGGGGTCACTCTTTTCTGCACATACACTTAGAGAAAGGATGGCCAAACTTTTGCATCTCAGTCTGGAGCCCTGAAGAAAACCTTGAGCTTTTGGGAGGAACACAGATTTATGGAAGAGTATTAGGCTCTATTTACTTTGAGGAAGAAAGAATGATGGTGGGATGTGAGAGGAACAAGAGTCTCATCTCTGGTGTGCCTTCTCTGAGAGAAAAAAGATGGGGATGGTCTTTAGCAAGTGGGGAGGTCCAATGCTCATCTCCAACATAGCAGGTTTGCATATGGCAGGACTTCTCTTGGGGGCAAATGACACACCTGGATACTCTGGGACCTAAGCCTTAAGGGCTGTAACTCTGAAAACCAAACCAAAAGAAACTTGAGCATATGTCTAGCAAGAATAGAGTGGAAATCCTTCATGCTATTATGGGCCTGTAATTTGAAGAACCCAGTGGTAGCCTGCCTATGCTAAAGACCCATGACCAGGTTGTCAGAATTGTATTCTTCTTCTGGGATTCTTATACAAGCCCCCAGGAAAAAGAATCTTCCCCTTGATACCATCACTCTACCACAATTTTTTTTTAAATCATCTTTTTAAAAGAAAAAGGAATTGATACTGGGCATCTGGGCATCTAGCCAGATTGAACTTTTTGCATCTGTTTAAGAAATACAATAACGTGGGACACCTGAGTGGCTCAGTCAGTTAAGCATCTGCCTTCAACTCAGGTCATGATCCCAGGGTCATATGATCGAGTCCCGCATCAGGCTCCTTGCTCAGTGGGGAGCCTGCTTCTCCCTCTGCCCGCCACCCCCCCTGCTTGTACACACATGCATTCGCCCTCGCTCTCTCTGACAAATAGAATTTTTTTAAAAAAAAAGAAAGAAATACAGTAACGTGATTCTCTTTCAATCTCCTGTGGTAAAGCAAACTCATTCTAGTTAAACGTTAAATTTCATGGAAACCTCATAAGCGGGTATTATCTACATATTTATTTTTTTTAATTTTTTATTTTTTATAAACATATATTTTTATCCCCAGGGGTACAGGTCTGCGATACATATTTATTAATGAAGAAATTAAGGCTTAGAAAGATAAAGCAACTTGCTTGAGTCACAGAACTAGGAACTGGAAAATCCACAGCTCAACCCCTTTTTTTCTGCCTTCAGAAGCTATTCACGTAACAACTATACATACTATACTCCACTATTTTAAACATACATTCTTAGAGGATCTGGAAAACCTATGTATGCCCTTACATATTTTTTTAAAATATCTTATTTATTTGACAGAGAGAGATCACAAGTAGGCAGAGAGGCAGGCAGAGAGAGAGAGAGAGAGAGGAGGAAGCAGGCTCCCTGCCGAGTGGAGAGCCCGATGCAGGACTCAATCCCAGGACCTTGAGATCATGACCTGAGCTGAAGGCAGAAGCTTAACCCACTGAGCCACCCAGGTGCCCCTCACATAGTTTTATGACATCTGTTTTTCACTAAAAAATCAAGTCATTATAAATGATGAAATGTCTTGTATCATAAATATTGACACTTCACATATATGATTGCATTTTTCTTTAAAATATATACAATGCAGGGGCGCCTGGGTGGCTCAGTGGGTTGAGCCTCTGCCTTCTGCTCAGGTCATGATCTCAGGGTCGTGGGATCTAGCCCCACATCGGGCTCTCTGCTCAGCAGGGAGCCTGCTTCCCCCTCTCTCTCTCTGCCTGCTGCTCTCCCTACTTGTGATCTCTCTCTCTCTCTGTCAAATAAGTAAATAAAATCTTAGGGGAAAAAAAATTTTTTTAAATATATATATTCATTGCAATCTAAATACCATTACAATTTGATCATCATCATCCATTTGAAGAATAAACAAACACTTCTTTCAGCATTTGGAAGTTCTGAATCATTCCTCTTTATCTCTGACCTGTATTCCATTCAACATCACCAAGAGAAGATCATCCTAATAGAATCATCTTTATGCTTAAAATTCTTTAATGGATCACTCTCTCTGAACCTGTGTTAAAAAAAAAAAAAATAAGGTTCTGATAATGAATATATGTTACTTCCATGGAATGCTAGAAAGTAAAAAAAAAAAATCTCAAATGGTCAACTTGCTGCTTAGCATGACTTCTCTCACAAAACTATTGCTCGTTAAGTGAGCACTACCATTACTCACTTTCTCCACACCAATGCCAAGAATTCAAATTGTGCTTTTGCTGTGAAACCTAAAGGTTTTTGCACCCAGGACAATGCAACACTGTTACGACAGCAGTGGGTGAGAGTTTTTATCTTTCTCTAAAGTGGAAGACGAGCCCACTGTGAAAGGCACAGAGGATAAGTGACTGCTCCCACCCATGCACCCTGACTACACTTTAAGGCAGACCAACTGAACAAGAAAGCAAAAATACGAGTTGAGAAGCTGGAAATGAATTGCCTTAAAATCAACTGCCTAAGTATTCCTGGGAAACCTTTACATACCTCTCTAGAGTACATGTACCCCTGTTTAAAGAAACATCCTACCTATATTCTGTCCCTATTCTGTCTTCTAATAAATTACACTGGGGGTATCAATCCAATTGTATTTCCTCCACCCTGAGTGTTAAATATTTCAGGCAGGAGCTGTGCCTTCTTTGGCAAGGTCTTCTAGTACTCAGCACTTGACACTTGCTACATAGTACACGCTGATTAAATACTTATTTGATGAATAAATGAATGCTGTTACGAAGTAAACAAAGTAAACAAAACTTAGTCCAAACACCATATATTAGTGAGTTAAAACAGACCACAAAGAGTTTTTTGTTTTTGGGTTTTTTTGTTTTGTTTTTTTTTGGGGGTTTTTTTGGTATGATCTCACTTTGGTCAAAAGAAGTATGTGTAAATATATACATATGTATCCAGAGATATTTCTAGGTGGATAAATTTGGGGCCACTTTCTTTTTGGCCATCTCTATTTTCTGGTGTATCCACAATATAGTTAAGTAAATTTTATAACATTTTATAAAATATATAAACAAAGCGTAAGTAGAAAAGACACATCATCTGTTCAGGGAATAATGTTCTGCAAGCAGCTGCAAGCTGGCCTCAGCCCAAAGAGAAAGTTGGTTAACCAGGAAAATTATATTTTATCCTTCCCTGATCTTCAGACAAAACTCTGTCTTTATGACAGGGATTTGGACAATTAGTTCAATGACACCACACACACAAACACCCAGAAACTCCAATAGACATTCTACACATTCAAAATAGCTTATTTAAAGAATAGCTGCCTTATTGGAACATTGAGGAACTTTGTATATCTCAGCTAACAAATCCAGGATCCCATGGGTAAATTTTCCAGGACCACTTGGTGATAACAAGGGAAACACTTTAAGTTAGACATGCTCCCATCATCCAGATCAGGAAGGAAAATGGATTTTTCCTTAGATGTGCCATGATGGAACATTCTCAACTTCACACTATTGTATTATTTTCAGTAAAGTAAATCTGTTAAACTTATAACTAAATATTATGTAATGTGGATAACTTTGAAAGATTTTTCATAGAAATTAATTCAAAAACAAAAATTAAAAAAATCCTTAACTGAATCAAGGACAGTCACATATTTAAGGTAAATATGACTAAATATAAATTCTCCCACTTCAAACCACTTCTAAATTCACATTATTTTAGACATTGAGGAAACTAACAGCTAAAAATACTCTGACATAGCTCAAAAATGACAAGGTTTTTTTCTTTTTCTTTTAGTTTGGTTTGGTTTTTGCTGCTGTTGTTTTAGATTTTCCAGTTTAAGCAGATGGAATCTGCAAAGTACTGAATGTTTATGATGCCTAATGTGATTATGACAAAGAATATGACATTTCCTCACCCTCTCACTCCACAGTGAGGAACAGAATAGGAAAATAATGCATAAGTAATGAAAACTAGGGAAGGATATGATGTACATGCCACAAATATCTGGATTTTCAACTAATACTTTCTACTAAATATATCATAGATGAGACAATGGACAAAGAGCTACATCACATCCCCTCTAATGTCCTAGTGAAAGAAGATGAGTAAGACGAGAGGATGAAAGCACAGGACTCTCGCATAACCACACCCCTGCCCTTTAAGGAGAGCTGAGGCAGTTGGAATGAGAAAGGCAAGCAGAGCTTATTGAAAGCTATGGGAGAACTTCTTGGCCAAACTGAGGAGCATCTGAGCCCCATAATCCCTTGGCATAAAACTGACTACATGTTCCCAGCTGCTGGCTGCCAAGCGATACATGTAGAGAAACTCTTCTGGACAGAGAAAAGACCATCTACCGCAACCACACCTGAGCTTCTGAACCCTCGTGTCGTATTTCCCTGCATCCCACTGCCACACATAAACCTCTGACTTCTGAAGTTCTAGAGTTCTGATCTAGAAATCTGATCTGTTAGTTGAGGATCAACTAACAATATGAAACTTCACCTTCATTTTCATGCAGGCATAAAGTATTCAGAAATGGACATGGATTACTTACCAAACGCACTAGTGTGGACACATGCAGACTTCATTCTGCATGTAAAGACAAATATATAATTTTTAGAAAGTATTTATTTGAGAGACAGAGAGAGCAAGCACAAGGGGCAGAGGAAGAAGCAGGCTCCCTGCTGAGCCAGGAGCTAGATATGGGACTCCATCCCAGGACCCTGGGATTATTACCTAAGCCAAAGGCAGGCACTTAACTGATGGAGCCACCCAAGTGTCTCATGGATTTTTTTTTTTTTAATTATGAGTATATGATGAAGTTCAAATGAGAGATCACTGTGCAGAATCACAACTAATGATTTCCTGGCTAACGACTTCAAGGAAACCCTAAATTAGTATAGATAATGTATTTTTAAAATATTTTGAGTTTTCAACAAGTTTCAAAAAGATATTGTGCTCATGAAATTGCACTAGTCCTTATAAAAAATACATATATATCTGAAATCATGTAAAACTACACATAAAAGGAAACATTTAGTGAAAATTTTTAAATGGAATGAAAGGAGAAAATGTAAAACTGGCTAACATAAAAACAGCATATTAGTGAAGTAGGAGACAAGCTCAAATTTTTCTTAAACGTTTTAAAGAAGATAGAATAAAATGAAAGAAAAGAGTTATACAATTGCTAAGAGAGAAATATTAAGAATTCTCACTGCATGCACAAAACCGTGTATCAGCTAGCTCATCATGATCTCGGGGTCGTGAGCTGGAGCCCCATGTCAGGCTCTGTGCTCAGTGGGGAGTCTGCTTGAGATTTTCCCTCTGCCTCTGCCTCTCATCCCACACTTTCTTCTCTCAAATAAATACATAAATCTTTTTTAAAAATTGCAACTTTTGTATCAACATGGACAGGACTGGAAGAGATTATGTTGAGTGAAATAAGTCAAGCAGATAGAGTCAATTATCATATGGTTTTGCTTATTTGTGGAGCATAAGGAATAACATGGAGGACATGGGGAGATGGAGAGGAGAAGTGAGTTGGGGGAAATCAGAGCGGGAGATGAACCATGAGCGACTGTGGACTCTGAGAGACAAAGTGAGGGTTTTGGAGGGGAAGGGGATGGGAGGCTGGGTGACCCTGGTGGTGGGTATTATGCAGGGCAATTATTACATGGATCACTGGGTATGGTGCATAAGCAATTAATTCTGGAACACTGAAAAGAAATTTTAAAAAATAAATAAAAATTAAAAATAATAAAAATAAAAACAAATTAAAAATTTAAAAATTTTTTTAAAATTCCAACCAACTGAGGTAATGGACATGTTAACTAACCTTACTGTCGTCATAATTTGGCAAATGTGTGCATTTTAAATCATCATGTTTACACCTTAAACAGTTTTACATGTCAATTGTATGCCAACAAAGTTGGAAGAAAATTACAAACAACTACCTATTATCCAATGGTTTAACTTATTGTGGTTTGTTTTACTTTCTTTCTCAGAAGATTTTTACATTTTTACAGACTGACTATTGCAAATAACTCTGTAATAAATAATTTTGGACATAGATCTCTATCTGCATCTGTGATTATTTTATTAAGGTAAATTCCTACCTGAGTCAGAAGGAAAATTTTAATTATAAAATTAATTTTAAAATTTAATTAGAAAATTAAATAAAATTAAGTAATGAATTAATTGTTTTCTAGAAATGCTTTATCTTTTTACATTTAAATGGTATGAATTAGGGGCGCCTGGGTGGCTCAGTGGGTTAAGCCGCTGCCTTCGGCTCAGGTCATGATCTCAGGGTGCTGGGATCGAGTCCCGCATCGGGCTCTCTGCTCGGCAGGGGGCCTGCTTCCCTTCCTCTCTCTCTGCCTGCCTCTCTGCCTACTGTGATCTCTCTCTGTCAAATAAATAAATAAAATCTCTTTAAAAAAAAATAAATAAAAATAAATAAATGGTATGAATTATTTTGTGTATATATATATATATACACATATATATGCATATGTACACTTGACCCATGAACACTACAGGGGATGAGTCCCCCAAGCAGTTGGTCCCCCAAGCAGCTGGAAATTTGGACATAATTCTAGACTCCCCCAAAACTTAGCTAATAGTCTACTGTTGACTGGAAGCATTACCAAAAATATAAACATTCAAATAACACATACTTTGTATGCTGTGTGTATTATATACCGTATTCTTACAATAAGTAAGCTAGAGAAAGGAAAGTGTTAAGAAAAGCATAAGGAAAATATATTTACTGCAGTTTAATGCAAAAAGGTCTGCATGTAAGTAAACCCACCAAGTTCAAACCCCTGTTTTTCAAGGTCAACTATACATAAAAAATAACAGGGACTTTAAGTTGGGTGACCTTCCCTCAGGTCAGGTGACCTTCCCTGGTTGGACTCTACAATTGGGCGGGCCTGCTGGGTGGGCTCCCTGGTCCAGAAGGACTTCTGGCTATGTTCTACCATAAGGTGGTGTCACTAGCTGAACTCTGCAATCACCACTGATGGGATGGGGTCACTAGCTGTATACCCTAGCAGCATGGTGGCAATGTTTCGACTGTGTGACTGGGCCTAGCTATAAGCTGGACTCCACAATCTCTCATGGTCAGGTGGGTTCTTGGGCTGTGTTCTTTGACCACATGGTACCACTGGTTGGACTCCTGATTTAGGCAAGGCCACAGGCAGGGCATTGTGGTTGAATAGGGCCACAGGTTAGGCTTTCCGATTCGGTAGGTCACTGGCTTTGCTCCACTGTAGGGTAAGTTCACTGGCCTGGCTACCTGGTCAGGAATGGTCCACAGCTGTATCCCACAGTTAAGTAGGGCTAGAGATTGTGTTCTGTAACCGGTCCAACTCCCTTGGTGCATGAGCCATATCCTAACCTCCAGAATTGGGACGGTGTCTCTGTCTGGGCTCCCTGCCAGGCTGTGTTCAGCAACCCAGCAGGGCTACAGGCTGGTCTCCACAAATAGGTCTTCAGGCTGAATTCCCCAGCTTTCTGGTAGCACACGGTGGTCTTTCACTGTACCCAGGATTACATTTCAGGCTATGTGGTTATACGGGGCCAGAGACTATTCTTAACAGTTGGGGCAAGGCTGCAGCCTTGCCATCCTGTCTTAGCAGGGCTGTAGGATGGAATCCAAGGCTGCCGGGGTTCCTCGACCTCCTGGATGGGAGAGACTGGAGCGCACGCTCAGCGGCTGCGTGGGGCTGGTGCAACCCGGCCACACGGGGCCACTGGCGGCCTCGGGCTGGGATCTCTGCTCCAAGCAGCAATGCAATCCACCCAGACCTGAGCACTGGGTGTCCTAAGGCTGCTCCCTTCCCTCTGGGGCAAAGCCCCAGCGATTCCCCCAGGGACCTTCATGCAGGGATACTCCCAGTGAGCCTGCTGGGGGGGTGGCAGGGGTGGGAAGGGCATCCCTAAAGGCTGGGAGAGCTTGATGTCCACCTCTGGCTCTCTGTTGGCATTGGAGAAACAAAACCAAAAACCCTGGGCCCGGCTCTGGCCCTGAGTCAGTCTGCGCCCCGGGAAAGCACGAGGCGATGAGCGTGTGGCCCCTCCTCTTACCCTTCCCACATGGTCCTTTGTCACAGGGGTGGAAGTATGGGGTGCTCAGGCCATGCCCCTGGTGCTGGGATCCTCGTAGTCCTGCCTCCTTTCCCGGCATGGCTGCTCCTTGGTCTTCCGGGGGGCACCTGACCTCACCGTCAGGTGAGGCGTCAGGCGCCGTCGGTGTCGCAATCCTGATGACGTCACCGCGAGACCTGGGTGGTCTTTTAAAGCGATGTTTTTGAATGGTATTTAGGACGTTGGACAATGCCTTTCTATAATGTCCAACGGAGAAGGATTTCTAGACTGGAAACAGAAGCAGGATAAATCACTGAAATATTAGCTGTGCTTGTCTCAGGATATTGAGTTTACAGTGTTGTTTATAGTCATAGTCTCTGAGTGTCTAAATTTTCCATGAAATGTGGAAAGAACGTTTTTATAATCCAAACATTATATATATATGTATATATAATCACCTATATATGTATATTTATTGTAAAATCAAAATATTTTTTCAACTTGGAGCAGCTTCCATCATTTTTAAAAGATGTCCCAAACAGCGCCTTTAAAATGTTGAAAAAATAATAATAATAATAATAATGTTAAATGCTCTTTTCCCCGTGCACCTATAGGTAGAACTGCATATTGTATATCTGTAAATATTTTATGCTTTTTTTATATACAGTCTGTTACCTCTGAGAATAAAATAGTGTCTGAGCTCCACATTTCCCTTTAAAGGACAAGAAAGATCTCCTAAGTTCATCTGCATGGAATGGTATGTAATAGACAAGGATTACTTCATGCTATGAATCTGTTGAGTTGAGTTTGGGATAAATTACAGAATTTTCTTTCTGCAAAAGCAATTTTTCCCAAACCTAGCTTTTATCGATGTTCACACTGTTCTTATTTTCTGTTCATTTAATGGTAAATTACCAGTTTATCTGAAAGCAATAATAGACTAACTTTTCTTTTGATTCTTCGTAAGGCAATTTTTTTTTTTAAATTACAGTTTGGAAAATAAATGAAAAAGAGTGCCCCTCTGACTCTCCCAAGTAGTTTTCATGTTATTACTTCTCCTATTCTCATTCCCCCAACCAAAACAGTGTCCCCATGTTGTTTATTTCCATGAATGCAGTGGGCTCCAATTATAGGAAGATGTCAATGAATAATAGAAATATTAGGCTTTTAGCTCACTATGACAGAAAAGGCATGTGCTGTCAAAACTATGATAGATCTCAAATTGGAAGGCAGGCTTCTCCACCCCACACCCGCATCCTGCTCTGAATCCTACTTGAATTTAAAATCAGTATCACAACTGGGACAGACCTTATTCTGGCTTATTATAAGCCAAAACCTCTCAAAGAGATTAGAGATCAGAGAAGGTGTGTGTACACCACAATCAAATCACTTCTTCACAAAGCTATCAAGTAGACAGAGGACTGACTTTTTTTAGAAGAAGCCATGGACATCCAGGTGGGGCCTCAGTAGGTAGGCATCTGTGCTAGGGATACTGCAGAATCAGGATAAGAAGTCAGTTGAAGGTCATTTTCCTAAGGAGGAGCCATTAAGCAGAACTAAGCAAAATACACATTCATCATCTTTTAGCTAGAAACTTATACCTACCCTCCCCAACAAGAATATCTACGTAGGGAAACAATTGCTACATTGAGAACAGTCTCAGTGAGCATATAGTCAGTGCATCAGGAACTGATTGGATTGGATGACCACTGGGGCACAAGAATCATCAGTCTATGCTTCTATCTCCCCTGTAGAAAAACACCCACAGAGTCAACTAGTGAGTGGTCTCTTCCTATGTTAGCTCAGCTGAAGGAAAATATAAGTACATCTGGCCCTTTGGACTAGCCTACCCAGACGGTACATGTTGGAGTCCTTTTTTAAAACTTGAATTATAACTGAGACTCAATGAATTATATTGATTTTTAGCATACATCTTGATGAACTCTGATAATCTTATAATCCCATATAATTTCCGCTTCAACCAGGAGAATGATTGTATCAATGCTAAGAAGTTTCCTCATGTGTCACTCCAGGCTGTTACCCTTCCCACACACAGGCAATCATTTATTCTGACTTCTGTGACCACAGACTTGTTTTCCCTGTCCTTGAAATTCACGTATTGGGAATCGTTCTTATAGCCTTTATGTATCTGACTTCTTTTGTGCAACTGAATAGCTTTGAAGTTCATCTGGTGTATTACTTTTTTCAATAGTTCATTTCCTTCAACTGGTGAATAATATTCCCTTTTGTGTATATGTATCACAATTTGTTTATCCATTTTCCTGTTGGTGGACATTTCCTTTGCTGCCAGTTTTTGGTATTATGACTAAAGCTTCTACAGATACTCTTGTATAAGTCTTTTTGTAGACAGATGATCTCGTTTCTCTTGGGTAATTCTTAGGAATGGAATTGCTGGGTCATAGGGTAAGTGTCTATTTAACTTTATAAGCAACTGCCAAACAGTTTTCCAAAATAGTCATACAATTTCACACTCCTACCAGCAGTGCATCAGAGTTCCGGCACTTTCATATCTTTGTCAATACTTGGCATTATCTGTCATTTTAATTTTAGCCACTCCAATGGGTGTGTGGTACTATCTTCTTATAATTATAACTTCATTTTCCTGATGACTGATAGATAGAGTCCCTTTTCATGTGTGTTTTGGCCATTTCTTTATCTTCTTTAAAGTAGTGTTTTAGTCTTCAGTGCATGTCTTCACTGAGTTGGTTTTCTTTACATTGTTGAGTGGAAGCAATTGTGAGATATATGTATTGTGTTATTTTCTCCCCGTCTATGGTTCCTTTTTATTTTACTAATAATTTTTCATTTGAGGAGAATGAGAACAATGTTTCAATTTTGATGAAGTCCTGTTTACTACTTTTTTCTCTTATGAGTGGTGTCTTTTGTGTCCTGTGTGTGTCTTCTATATTTTTTTAAACTTCTAGTTGTGATTTAGTTGGGGTAAACCTTAATTAGTCTTGTTAAACTAAAGGTTTATTAAAATATGATTGATAGCTGCATAGTATTTTACCACATAAATTTTCTGTGGAAATATACTCCATTTCCATTTTTCATCAAAATAAACAACACAATGGTGAACATTCTTTCATCGATTTCTCTCATCAGTGCTCTCTGATCATTTGTTTTGGGCAAACTTGGAGATACTGGACCAAAGGGTACATCCTTGGATACCTATTCCTAAACTGGAATAGGTATCCAATTTGTACTCCCACCAGCAGTGTAGAAGAGTGCTCACTCCCAAGTTTAATCACATTTTCACATCCTTATTGGTTTTTTATATTTCTTGTGAATCAGCTTTGCCTGTCTTTCAAACATTTGGCGGGAGATTCATTACAGATAATAAACTTTTGGTTTTCTTATGCTATAATTTTTTTTTAGAGTCATGATTGATATTGACTGGCAGAGGGGGTTTTGTGTTTTTTAATGTATTATTTTATGTACATTCATTTAATCGGTATAGAGTGTATCATTAGTTTCAGACATAGAGTTCAGTTATTCATCAATTGCATACAACACCTAGTCCTCATTACATCAAGTGCCTTCCTTAATGCCCACCACCCAGTTACCTCATCCTGCCACCCACCTCCCCTCCAGCAACTGCTGAGTTGTAAATTTCTGTGTACATGGGGATATCAGAATTTTCCTTTATGTTTTCAGTATTAGATTCTGTCTTTGAAAGGCATTTCCAGGAACTAACTCAGGTATTGTCATAGATATGAGTGCCAGGTTCTCTCACTACCAATAGTCAATGGTGTCACCAAAGTTTAATGTAGATGATAGATAGATAGATAGATAGATAGGTAGATGGATGGATGGATGATAGGTAATTTCACTGGGAAATTACTTATACCCAATGAAAACTTTCCACTCAATTTATTGGACAGCTCCAATGAGACTCACTTGAAGTCCCTGGCTTCCCAAATCAGGGGGTAACTTAATCAGGTTCCCACAGGAATTATCTTCTTCTACTCTATGTAGATCACTTGGCTCCCTCTGTGACTTCTGTAGCTCCATTTCTCCTCCTCAAAAACACCCCCAACATTCTGTAAATAATTTGTTCAAGATTTCTACTTAGCAGCTTGAGGTGAGCCGATGTAAAGCACTAGCACCCTTCTCTATTATGGACTGAATTGTGTGGCCCAAAATTCATAGTTTGAGGCCCTGACCCCCAATTTGATGGTATTTGGTGATGGGGGCCTTTGGAATGGGAATTAAGGTTAAGTGAAGTCATAAAGATGGAACACTAATCCAGTAAGACTGGTCTTATAAGAAGAGACACCAGAGAGCTCTCTCACCGTCCACATGCACAGAGAGGAAAAGCCATATGCAGAATCAGCAAGGAAGCACTCATCAACAAGCCAGAAACTGTGGCTTTGCCAAAAAACAGCCCTCCAGCATCTTTATCTTGGACTTTCAGTCTCCAGAACTGTTAGAATATAAATTCCTGTTGTTTAAGTCACCTAGTCTGTAGTATATAGTTATGATAGCCCTAAAAGACAAATATATTCTCCAATAAAATCCCTCTGTGAGTATCCTTGCTTCTTCTTATATATTCTTGATGTGGGTAATGGACTCAGAGTTACCATATTTGTTTTGAATATCAGTCATTTGAAATTCTCCATGGATGATCTACAGCCTGTCTTTAGAGTATAAATACAGCACTTAGCATCCTGCCACACATCAATTAGCTTCTTAGACTCATGCAGATTCACTCCTGGTGCTACGAAGGACCAGCCTTTCCAAAAGCCCTTGGCTACAAACACTGAAACAAAAGAAGTCTGTTTCTAAGGGGAAAATATGGCAATAATGTTAGGTAGGCAGCCAGGAGAGTCTACCACAATGTGATATTTACTGGTGGCTTTAAGGGAAAAAACCGACTGAAAATACAGAGCTGCTCAAGCTAAATTCTTGATCCCATTTAATAGCCAGACTCTCGATCATGTGTAGGATCACCCTCTTGTGCACAGACTTAAGAGGAAATCTCCTAGTCTAAGCATCTGTCTTTTTTGCCTTCTGCCTTTCTTCCCTTGAAGTTCTTCTAACAATCCACAGCTTAAGATGAAGGAGGAAGAACAAAAGGAAATAAAAGGTGAGACACTTTTGGCAAGTCCTTAGTGCCTTTAAAACACCCATTCCTATTTATTAGAGATCACAAAAAGCAAGAAGAAGCCAGTGTCTAAGTAGTATAAGGAAGGGTAAAATAACATGTCCCTACTGGGAGTAGGGAAAAAAAAAAAAAGATAAAACAGGAAATCAAGTGTGGCACCTATCCCTTCTTCCCTTCCAGATGTACTCTCCACACTTTCCTACTGGGCTATTTGCTCCCAGCAAGCTGACCCCTACTGATGGTACCATGTGGCCTCCCTTGCTGTCTGGTTTTCATATTGGTCTACCAATGGTTGACAGTGGCAAGAAGGTGGGAAAAGAGAGCAATCAGAGAATTTACCCTGCTGCATCAGTCCCTGGTGATGCTTGGCCATGGCCATGTTCTCCCCAAGGTGGCAGCGCTTATCACACAGACCTTCTCCCATGGCTGTAACTCCCCACCTTCTCATAACTTCCACCTCCTTTTGTCCCTGCAGGTCCCACTTTGAAATACTTCCTCACACTGTGTCAGTTCCCTTAAGCCTACCGAAGCCATTGCACCTTCTCCCTTTACTAAACTTTTCCTTAATTCCTTTGATTTTGCCATCTGTTTGCTGCACAGGCTCTAACTGGTAACTCGAGTTACAAGTTAAGAAGTATGTATGTGATGGGGCACCTGGGTGGCTCAGTCAGTTAACATCTGCCTTCAACTCAGATCATGATCCCAGGGTCCAGGGATCGAGTCCCATATTGGGCTCTCTGCTCTTCAGGAAATGTGCTGGTCTCTCTGCTCCCCTCCTCCTCCCACTCCGACTCACCCTCTCTCCCTTCTACTCCTCTGCCCCGACTCCCCCTGCTCCTGCACTGTATGCACGTGCTCTCTCTCTGAAATAAAATCTTTAGAAAAAGAAGTATGTATGTGTGGGTGCCTGGGTGGCTCAGTGGGTTAAGCCACTGCCTTTTGCTCAGGTCATGATCTCGGGGTCCTGGGATCAAGTCCCGCATCGGGCTCTCTGCTCGGTGGGGAGCCTGCTTCCCTCTCTCTCTCTCTGCCTGCCTCTCTGTCTACTTGTGATCCCTCTCTGTCAAATAAATAAATAAAATCTTAAAAAAAAAAAAAAAGAAGAAGAAGTATGTATGTGAGTTAGGGGTGGGTAAAAAGTCTGAAATGCAATGCAAAAAAATAAATCAAGTTACCAGCAATCTAAGTGCCATGCTGAGAACTTGATTTTGATAGAAGATCCAATTGGAAGAAGGGATCTCCTCTATGCTTCTTTCAGTACACACTGAAGCCCACCATGGGATGGGAGAGAAAGGTGGTAAATTCTGACAGAAAGCACATGTAGAAGGGATTGGTAACAAGGTCAGAGACCAGTACAGACACACTGAACTCCACCAATCTATGGACCACCACTCACTCTTCTTTCTTCTAAGACTCTGTCCTCAAAGACCCTTCACTGTATAATGTCATCCATTCTTCTCAAGCCTTCCTTCAACCATCACCTCTCAGTGGAAGAATGCAAGTCTTTTTCTACTTAAACATTATTCTTTTTTTTTTTTTTAACACTATTCTTAAGTTACAGCCCCAGCTACTTGGATATCTCCCAGCCACCCAACATTAATTCATCTGAAACTGAACATACCCTCATCCTCACAGTAACTGACTTCCTTTTCCGTGAACGCTGTCAGCTCCCTCCCATTCTACCATGCTCACCACCTCATATGTTTTTTCCTACCCTCCCCCAAAACCCCCATATCAAAACCTGTTGCTGAACACGGAATCTAGATTGTGAACCACTGTGTTTCACACATGAAAACGTGGGCTTCCGACTTCCTTTGCAGTCTCCTCTGCCACTCCTTCCCTTCAGTGATCTTCAACCTACTCTTAGAATCTAATACATGCCTTGCCCCTACGTTATTTTGTAAGGGCCTATTTAGGCAGAGTGATTCCATCTTGGTTAAACAGTGATTTTGTTGTTTATGGAGCAAAACTTAAACTGACCCTACCCCACCCCCTAAGAGGAATGTACTTAGAAGCAGGTCCGGGAAACCAGTAAAATATGGTCGACCAGTTCCTGATAATAGAGCCCAAATACAGGGGCTAGTCAGGTCAGGTGGAGAGATAACAGAGCCCGAATATAAGGATGAGTCAGGTCAGGTGGAGACATAGATAGACAATCACTATCTCCCTAAAGAATAGGGGCCCCTGCCTTTTGGGCACCAATTCTGACCACGGTGATAGGCTAGTTCAAATAGCTACTATAGGGTGAATTGTAATTCAATTGGCCACCCGTGTGTGACCTAGCATGACTATGCAACTTTCTCTAAGTGTTACAATCTCATTGGCCACCTGTGTGTTCAGGCTCAATCACCGGGCCTTTGCTCTATAAAAGTCAGTCTGTGAGGATGGGAGTCTCTCGCTTTCTCTGTAAGAGGCAACCGGGACTGGTTGGTTTGATTCTCTGTGCTGGCACAAAATAAAGCTTTGCTTGACCTTTGCTTTGTATCAGTCTCGCTCCTTTGATCACAGACCCTAACAATTTATTGTAATGGAAAAAACTTGCCGACCAGTCATATCTGTAAGAAGGAAATAAAAGCCCTCAAATTTTAGGACAAGTGTCAAGTTCCTTCAAATACTTGCCTCTCTTTTTCTCCAACTAAATGTTCCCTTCACCTGAATATTTGACTTACATCACTCTAACAGACTTGCACACTATTTTAATTATGTATTACATATTATCATCATGGGCCACGCATGTTTTTAATTCTTAAGTATAATATTGTTACATATAATAAAATGTATTATAATCATGATTATAAAATACAGAAATTTTTGCCGTGCTAAATTTTGGATTGCTTTAAAACAGGAAAAGTTCTGTTTTATGCTCTAAAGCATCTATCTTCAATAACTTCTGAACTATACCCAGTTGCATTGAATTTTCTGACATGCATATCAAATTTTCAGGCAACATTTTTTTTTAAAGATTTTATTTATTTATTTGACAGAGAGAAATCACAAGTAGATGGAGATGCAGGCAGAGAGAGAGGAAGGGAAGCAGGCTCCCTGCTGAGCAGAGAGCCCAATGCAGGACTCGATTCCAGGACCCTGAGATCATGACCTGAGCTGAAGACAGCGGCCTAACCCACTGAGCCACCCAGGTGCCCCAAGGCAGCATTATTTTTAACATTAAGCAGATACTATCAAAAACACAAAAGCTGTGCATTATGTATCCTTCTATAACTTGGCAGGAAGTTCCTTTTAATTTTTTTTCTTTTTTTTAAAGAGAGAGCCTGAGAGGGAGAGGGTCAAAGGGAGAAGCAGACACCCTGCTGAGCTGGGAGCCTGATGTGGGACTCCATCCTGGGACTCTGAGATAACCACCTGAGCCATGATGGCAGATGCTTAACTGACGGAGCCACCCAGACCGCCCTCCTTTTTATTTTTAACCATTGAGAAAATAATTAAACAAAACTAGAGTAAACACACAAACAATATTTAACTTGGAAATGTTGACCACATCACCCCTATTAGAAAGACAAATATATGTCTACAGTTTGAGTTAGAGGGATTTGGTGACAATACCTTTTTCTCTCCTAGACAAACTGTGCTATTCTGACAAAGAAGGCAGCATTTTGTGAGTAAAATGAAGCTACTCATGCCTGCACTGCAAGTTTAATGATGGGCACATGTATGAACTAGAGGCTCAAAAGAAAATGTTTTATAAGGATGTTTTCTGTTTTCACAGAATCATCCACAAATGTGAAGAATTATCATAATTTGGACCTAAAAGTTTCCCCTAGAAAACTCTGACAATCCTTTAGTTGGATCAATCTTCCCACATATTTTTCTAATTATTTGGGACAGCTGCATGGAAATATGTTCTTTGATTTAGCTATTCATTCTCTTAATTACCATAACTGAGTATTAACATTATAATTTCTCAAATAACGTTCATTAGATTCTCCTATAGTGACATCAACGCCTGTTTTATATTGTTCCTAAAACCCTTATTCCCTTCAGGATGGAACATTCTCCATCCTTTTGTTTATAAACATAAGCGGTGGACCTCTTAATTGTTCATTTGCTTTTCAGTTTCATTTTGGTTGCCTATCCTGTCTCTAGCCCTTTCTGTTGCCAGCCTCCTATTTTCCCTTGGGGAACGTCCTTTTCCCACACCTTCAGGAGATGTGGCCTAGGCTAGTGAAGCCGACTTTACCGGAAAACCTACGCCAAAAATGGGCGTCCCACTCCAGCCTGAGAAGTCAGGTCATTATGTAGTCACTGACTGCAGTGATATAATGAATGAATTTGAATTCACAAGAATCAGTGCAGAGTCTGGTGGGAACCCTTAGAAAAGGTGCTCTCTTCCCATCAGGGTTGCTGAACAGGAAGGCTGTGGCCCCGAAGCTTCTGAGAACCCCCCCCTGAGGAGGAAACCAATACGGGACCGCAGAACCAGGCGGTGAGAAAGATTCCTGATATAATTACTTGCGAGGCTGGGCTCAGAGATACTTTCTCTGGATTTTAAATTATTAAAGCCAATAATTTTTCTTAATTAAGCCAGTTGATAAGTCAATAAATTCTTTCCTTTTTGTAATTCAGTCAGTCTGAATTGATTTTCTGGCCTTTGCACACGGGAAGATCTGTATCTGGTGCACCAAGGATGGCCACACTCTCTTCTACTGCCTTCCTGTCTGACCAAACGTGAGTGTTAGTGTGGGCCTCCTCCTCCCCACCTCAGCAGCCATCAGAATCATGTCTTTTTCCACATCCCAGTGTAGATCCTTCATCCACAAAAGCAAGAAGCACTTTCGGGCTTTATTCCAATTACCCTCTACTTCTCTCTACAGGCCAGAGCCCTCGGCAATGTCGTTTTTTGTTTGTTTTTTTTTTTTAATGTTGATTAACTGATCCATCCCTGAATGAGTTTCAACTCCTTCTGCTTGTTTCCCATTTCCTAAAATAGGCTGTAACTTTTTAAATCTTTTTTAATAGAAACACAAAAAAATAGAGAAATAATTTACAAGAAAAAGTAAAAAGGTCCTGACAAGGGCTTTGACATACTATAGTCAAAACACTGCTGATTCTAAAAGAGGCCAAGCAAATCGCTCTACAGATTGAGGAGCATTGAGAAGGGTCCCCTCACCGCCAAATTGTGTCACTTCCTTGTCTGTCCTACTTCCTTTGAAACCACCATTATTAATTCTACTATTTGAGGGGTTTTTTTGGGGGGGGGATGTTGTTGTTTTTCTTATTATTATTGTTTTTAATGCAAGCTGGGTAGTAAACACCCTGGCCAGACCATGTTTTGCACACTACAAATCCAGCTACATAGCAGGACATCCATGAGCATATCCATGGGAAATGCAGAAAAGAAAATATGAATGTATAAGTATCCAGAAAATCAACCACATATGGAGCTGAAAGATACCACCGTTCAGCCCTATGTAGTATGTGAGTAAAGTTTTCATTATGTGTGAAGATCCTGATTTTTATTAAAGATTTTATTTATTTACTTGAGAGAGAGAGAGAGAGAGACAACACAGAGGGAGAGAGAGAAGGAGAGAGCAGAGAGCTCAACGTGGGGCTCCATCCCAGGACCCTGGAATCATGACCCGAGCCGAAGGCAGGCCTTTAACCTACTGAGCCACCCAGGTGCCCCGATCTTAATTTTTTTAAGTAGAAGTTTTAAAAAACTGGACTAGGATTCAAAATAAATTGCTCTGCCTTACACTGCCCCCAGAAATACTGAGATGTGTAAATTTTCCTAACTTCATTTTCTTCATCAAGCCTGTTGACAAGCAGCATTATATTATTTTTGACTTTTATCTCACTCTTCAGAAAGGATGATCGAATCAGTCTTAATAATAGATCAGTCTCATTAATAAAACCTCTGCTCTCCTTCAATTTACATGAACTTCATTATGAAAAGTAATTGGCCACACTGAATTTACGGTGGGAGTCAACTAATGCTGAATACAGAAGCACAGGGAGATTTAAGAGGAAGGCCTGTTGCAAGGTCATCCACGTGGTAAAGAAAGCTGAGTAGTCCTCAGAGAGAGACAGAGGAAAAAAACCTCTGTCTCCTTAAAAAGCACTCAACCTGAAATTAAGCCTTAAATTTTAAATAATAAATAAACGTCTTGCTAGACAGAAAAACCTAGGACCCCAAACCCAAAGGGCACAAGAAGATGGTTTTGTGACCTTGTCACTGTGTGAAATCAATATCATAATAAACGGAAACCTGTTTCCTGGCTGATTTTGCTCTTCTTCCTTTTGTAGCACCATGTTCCAGTCATGCATCCAAGGTGACTGTGGGAAGTGGGAAGTGCTGACAAAGGTTCCAGATGCCTCTCTGAGATGGAATTAATGCGAAAAGTTTTTAAATTTCTCATGGAGTCCAGAACAGACTTTTTGAGTGACTAAGTTCACTAGTGCTCTCAGATTTTTTTTTTAAGATTTTATTTATTTATTTGACAGACAGAGATTGCAAATAGGCAGAGAGACAGGCAGAGAGAGAGGAGGGAGCAGCCTCCCCGCCGAGCAGAGAGCCCGATCGATGCAGGGCTCGATCCCAGACCCTGAGATCATGACCCGAGCAGAAGGCAGAGGCTCTAACCCACTGAGCCACCCAGGTGCCCAAGATTTTTTTTTTTTTGGCACTCTCAGATTTTAATACATTATTTCTGACAGCTAGTTCAAAATGTACTATATACATATATATAATATAAATATATATAAAATATATATATTTATACACTATAATATATAATTATGTTATAAGTATGTATATTATATATACTATATATCATACTAAATATATATTGTTAGGACAAGTTCTGAAGGTATTAAGAAGGTCTAGAAACTCAGATGACTCCACAAGTACTTATACATGCCTACAGTCAAACTATTCAAGTCAATTCTTTCTACAGTTACTAGTCTTTAAAAGATTGTTCTTTTTCAAAATAGATGGACAATGGCAACAAGCCAGACCATCCAAAAGTCAACAGAGATCTTAAGGTAAAGGATTACACTTCCAAGGCTCATGTAATTATTTCAATAAGTGCTTGAACGTGTTTACAGCATAAACAAAGGCCTGTCAATGAGTGATTGCATTCTGTTTATAGAACAGAGAATGGAGGGACACCCTCCAGCCTAAAACTCGCCTAAAAAGCGCCAAAGCAGAGAATAAAAACAACTCCCTATGCTGAGCACTAGACCCCCATCCTGCAAATACTTTGCTATTTAATTAAGCCTGGCTCACTCTACTTTCCTGTCCAAATACCAAGAGAAAACAAGCTGAACGATTCCAGGTTGAAGATTAGAATGGGCCTCCCATAGAGACTGAGGGAAAAACCCGTTCCTCCACTGAAGATAGACCCTCAGAGCCCTAATTCAGTTTTCTTATTTATTGCTTGGCATGTCATCCTACTCCGCATAATTTATTCCAGCTGTTTCTCCCGAAAGTATGGCATTTATAATTTGCTGTGGGTCTCCAAAAGCGCACGCGTGCACGTACACACACACACACACACACAGTAAATTCAACAAATGTTGGGGTGCCTGGGTGGCTCAGTCATTAGGCATCTGCCTTCGGCTCAGATCATGATCCCAGGGTTCTGGGACAGAGCCCCGCATCAAGCTTCTCCTTCTCCCACTCCCCCTGCTTGTGTTCCCTCTCTCACTGTAATAAATAAAATCTTTAAAAAAAAAAAAAAAAAAGCAAATGTTGATCACCAAGTCAAAGGAACAGATACTGCTGATACTCCAGGAAGATACAGATATGATTATCGGGTATTTGCAGTTTTAAATAATAGATGAAGTCTTGCTTTTTATGCATAGAAAGCTGGTAATGTCATGGTTATACACTCAGAATGTATTACATGTCCAAGTATTAAAATATGAAGGATATAATTTCAGGATATGTTGTTTACTGAATATGCTAATCTTAATTGCCATGAAATTTGCAATTTATATCTTTTTTTTAGTCTGAGTGTGAACACATTTGATATGAATCCAGTATCACTCACAATTCTTCTTTATTTTCCTATCCTTGTCCTTGACTTTAAAAAAGATATGGAAATCTCTAATTCTAAAATCATAATTCTAAAATTAAAAGCATCAGTTAAAATTCTATCAGCTTGTTAATCTTTCGGGCAAAAGGAAAGATCACTACATTTTTGCAATCTTGGCTTTCAATACAATGATGGTTGAACTTTTATCTATTTTTTTCATTGAAATGTCCAACCTTCTTTATATGCTTAGAGGTTAAGTCATTTCTACCTTTTTAAAAAAATATTTTATTGTTTTACTTGAGAGAGAGAAAGAGAGCAGGAGCAGGGGTTTGAGGGAGAGGGGCAGAGGGAGAGGGACCAGCAGACTCCCCACTGACCAGGGAGTCTCAGTCTCAGGACCCTGGGATCATGATCTAAGCCACTAGAATGAGCCACACAGGCCCCCCTCTATTATTTAAAGAAAAAAAAAAAAGGAAAAGAGAGAATGAGGGTGCCTGTGTGGTACAGTCAGTTAAGCACAGGACTCCTGGTTTTGGCCAAGGTCGTGATCTCAGGGCTGTGGGATGGAGCCCAGCATCAGGCTCCGTGCTCAGTGGGGAATCTTCTTGGGATTCTCTCTCTCCTTCTTCCTCTGTCTCTGCTGCTTGTGCTCTCTCTTTCTCAAATAAATAAATAAATCTTAAGAAAAAGAAAAGGAATGAGAAGGAAAAAAAAATATCAAAGTTTCCACAAACTGCAATGCTGAGGCAATGAAAATAACAGAAATAATGAGGGACAAATAGAAGTTTCATGAACCTACATTGGTTGATATCTTTTCCAAGAAAAACAACATTTTTTAGAATGAATGAACCTCAGATTGCTTCAGGATGTATCTTCTCCATTAAAAATGACTAGGGACACCTGGGTGGCTCAGTTAGTTAAGCATCTGCCTTCCGTTCAGGTCATGATCCCAGAATCCTGGGATCGAGTGCCCCAACAGGCTTCTTGTTCAGCAAGGAGCCTGCTTCTCCCCCTGCCTGTCCTCTCTCTCTCTCTCTGGCAAATAAATAAATAAATAAAATCTTTTTTAAAAAATGACTTAAAAAAAAAAGAACCAATAAACTGATGGCTCATGATAAAATAAAATAAAAGTTGTGCATAGTCCCATCACAGTCTGCCAAAATTTTTTTTACAAATCCCTTCTTCACTCTTCTTTGTTCTCATTTGCCTTGGTTCTTGAAATCACTGACAGAGCAGGATTGGGGAGAAAAAGTACTGGCTGCAACTCTGATTGAATCTGCATAAACAAACCAATTAACTCTGTGTGAGACTGCCGGATACATGAGACACAAAATGCCCAATTAGTTCAAGCTTTATAAATTATTTTACTTAATTGCTCTGGAGATCGACTGACCTCTCAAACTTCTTTGTTTGTATAGACAAGAACTGTATTTCTAACTGAGTGAGATACCAGAAAATACAAACTTGACCCCGTATTCTAACCACGGCAGCCCAGTTCCACTCAACAGCATGAGAAGAGAGCAGACTCTACCATCTCCCAGTCTGAGAATGAACCTTGAATGAAAGAAGCTCTAAGAGTTGGCAGCGGGGGACAGCAACAAGGAATCGTTAACACGATTTTATTAACCTGACAAGGAACTAGATATGCAACAGCCCAAGAAATCCTCAAAGAGGCACGCTTAGATTTATATATTTACATAAAACCAAAGTCCCCTCCTTTTCTTGTTCTCTGCTTTGACATTATCCTTGTTGTCTAGCACTCCTCTCTTAGGGTAGTTCTACTAGCCCCTTAGTTCCATAAGCAAATTTGCTTTACATATGCACCTTTTGCATTTTAGCACTCTCGTGGATGGAGTAGGGCTTGGCTTACCATGTTTAGGGACTGACTCTTCCTTCCAGACTGGTAACCCAGACTAGTTGGTTTTCTGCCAGTAGTACGAAAACAAATTATGCTTCCAGTATAACTGTGCAAAGAACTAATATGCCTTATAGACACCAGCTGTTGTTAAATAAAGCCTTCTGACGTGCACTATGCTTGTGTTTTCACATCTGTTTCTTAGGACAAGTCTACCTTTTATCAGATTGTTAGAAGTTTACTTACTTCTATAATTTGTTTAAGTTGAACATATTACCATATTTTATTGTCACTTAAATTTCTAATTTTATTTATCAGCTCTAGTGGACTGGTTTCATTTTGCTAACTTCTAAAATGGGGAAGGTAATTAAAGCTCTTTTTGTTTTCATAACATTGTTTCTTTAATATTTTGCACAAATGAGTTTTACATTAGTTTCTGCTATCCAGAAGACACTCTTGAAATAGTGACATAAAATTTTAGGAGACATCATGGTCTCCTAAAGATTCAATTCTGGGCACCTGGGTGACTCAGTCATTAAGCATCTGCTTTTGGCTTGGGTCGTGGTCCCAGGGTCCTGGGATCAAGTCTCACCCAGGGCTCCCCACTCAGCAGGAAGCCTGCTTCTCCCTCTCCCACTCCCCCTGCTTGTGTTCCTCTCTCGCTGTGTATCTCCCTGTCAACTAAAAAAATAAAATCTTTAAAAAATAAAAAGATTCGGGACTGCCTGGGTGGCTCAGTGGGTTGGGGCCTCTGCCTTTGGCTCAGGTTCTGATGCCGGGATACTGGGATCGAGCCCCACATCGGGCTCTCTGCTCAGCAGGGAGCCTGCCTCCCCCTCTCTCTCTCCCTGCCTCTCTGCCTACTTGTGATCTCTGTCTGTCAAATGGATAAATGAAATCTATAAAAAAAATAAATAAATAAAAAATAAATAAATAAAAAGATTCAATTCAAAACATATTTATTAAGCACCTACATATAAAAGAATGTTTTTAATCTCTGCAAATACAGCAGAAAACAAACAAACCCAACACCGAAATGGTCCCGTGGTGATGAAGCTTTATATTCCAATAGGGTTGGCAATAAAATGAGTAAATAGACAGCAAGTCATACAAGTGTTTTAAGAATAGAAGAGTAAAGGAGGTAGGCGAGGTTGAAGAGAATCCTCTTTACATATGGGGGTAGGGAAAGTCCTTTGGGTTAGAAAGATACTTCAGCTGAGATTTCAAAGAAAGGAGAAAACAAACTAAACACGTACATGGGGAAGAATATCCTGGATGTGAGAAGAGGCAGTGTAAAGTTCTCAGGGGCTCACAAGCATGGTTCGTGTGCAAGGAAAAAACAAGGCAGCCAGTGTGAGGGCGTAGCTTGAAATGGAGAGTAGTCGTCTAAGTGGGAGATAGCGGAAGACTAGGGCAGAGAGCTCTCCAGAGCGGAAGAGGAATGGTAAGCAGATCATGCCAATGTCTTTAGCCAGAGTATGAGTTTTAGAAATGTAAAACCCCACCTAAGATTTTGAAAAGAGAACTGATAACATGGGCCTCTCGGTTTTGTTGTTGTTGTTGTTGTTGTTGTTGTTTTTAAAGATTTTATTTATTTGAGAAAGAGAGAGAGAGCATGATAGAGAAGGGAACACAAGCACAGGGAGTGGGAGAGGGAGAAGCAGACTTCCTGCAGAGCAGGGCGCCCTCTGTGGGGCGCAATCACCTGAGTGGTTGGCAGACACTTAACACCTGAGCCACCCAGCTGCCCCTGGCCTCTCATTTTTTATTTCTGTATGGAAAGCAGGTTATAAGGATGGGGTTAAACAGAGATACGTTAAGATGCTCTTAAAGTTCTGGGCAACAGATGAGGTACCCTGGACCAACACAGTAGTGGTGGAGGGAGTGAGAAGCAGTTTGACTTGAGCGCTATTACTTTGAAGGCAGGACAAGAATTCTATGGATGGAATGCTGCACGTGAGGTATGAGAGAAAAAGAGTTACAAGGATGTCTCCAAATTTTTCCTGATCAATGGGAAGAATGGAACTGCCAGATACTAAGAAAGAAAACAGAGAGATGAGTAAAGGAAAAGAAATTAAGAATTTGGTTTTCCTATGAAGGTTCTTCAAAAAATTAAAAACAGAATTACCATATGATGCAGCGATCCCATTTCTTGGTAAATAGCCAAAGGAGATGAAATCACTATCTTGAATGGATATCTGGACCTCATGTTCATTGCAGCATTATTCATAACAGCCAAGACATGAAAACAACTTAAGTATTTGTTACAGAAGAATGGATAAAGAAAATGTGAGAAATACAATGAAATACTATTCAACCACAGAATAAAAGAAAATCCTGTCCTTTGCAACATCATAGTGTTACCCATGGTTTATGTGGTTATTATACCAAGTGAAATAAGTCAGACAGAAACACAAGTACCGTATGATATCACTTACATGTGGAATCTAAAAACAATGAAATCATAGAAGCAGAGAGTAGAATGTTCGTTGCCAGGGGCTAAGAGTTGGGGAAAACATGCAGATGCTGGTCCAAGTGTAAACTTTCAATTATTCAATGAATAAGTTCCAGGGATCTAATGTACAGCCTGATGACCAAAGTTAATAAAACTGGGTTGTATACTTGAAAGTTGCTGCAAGGGTAAAGATTTAATGTTCTCACCATGACAGCAACAACAAAATGGTAATTATGTGAGGTGAAGGGTGTGTTCACTAACCTTATTATGGTAAATATTTATAATATATATGTTTATCAAGTCATCATATTGTACACCTTAAAATTACACGTTAATGTCAATTACCTCAACAAAGCTAGAAAAATTTTAAGTTGATTTTAAAAAATTGTTTCGTTTTGGACAAATGAAATTGGGAGTCCCATTAGTTGTTGGAAGAGTATATGGCAAATAGGCAGTTGGCAAGAGGAAGGAAAGAAGGAAGGAGGGAAGGGAAAAAAGGAGAAAGAAAGGGAGGAAGGAAGGAAGGAAAAAGGAGAGGGGAAGGAAGAGGCAGTTGGCTATGGAAATCTGGCATTTGGTAGGAGAAATCTGGACTCAGAATAGAAATTGGGCAATATCAGTATATACATGGTAGTTGGCTGACACAGCATAAATGACTCTCAGAGTGAGGGATGATAGAGAAGACAGAGAGCTCAAGACTCTGTTGAAGACCCTTGCTTTTCCTCACCCAAAAAAAGCAAAAGGTGAGGGAAAAGACACAATTTCAAAAAGTTTGTCATGCATCTTAATGTTAGGGGGCTCTTTTATAGCTACACACAATTGGCAGTTACACTTAAGTCCCCTCCTTTTCAGAAGGATCAGTGCTAATGAAGCTAACACCTTATTTATTTGTTTGCTAAGCATCCGCTGCTCATCCTAGCGGTTCTGAATCTGAACAAAATAAATGCAGGAAATCCAGAGTTGAGCTCCTCTAAAGGGCATTGTGCCTCAGCATAATACCCTTTAAGAACTCCCAGAGGCTCTATTCAGCCACCTGGTGTTTGAGAAATTGATAGGGCTACTCCACAGAGTATGTTGATTCTGAGAGAAGGTCCCTCAAGGAAGCCACAAGCCGGTGTTGCCATCATTCAGCCTACCAGGCATCCACCCTGGAAATGTGGACAAATCATTTACTCATTGCTATTCCAGTGCTATAGCCAAGAAAGCCACCTCAGTGATTCCAAATCCTAGCACTGACCTTGGCATTCCCTCTCATATTGAAGAGGGCTGACCTGTATAACCAGCAGAATATTTTGGAAATGATGATGTGTGACTTCAGAGCCCAGGCCATCAAAGATATCAGAGCTTCTATCTTGCTGTCTCTTGAATTACTTGCTTGGGAAAAGCCAGGTGCCATGTTTCAAGGACACTCACACAGCTCGAGACAAAAGCCACCTGCCAAGAGGCTGATGCCTCCTGGCGACAGCCAGCAAGGAACTGAATAACCTCCTACCGACAACCATGTGAGTGAGCCATCTTGAAAGCAGATTCTTCAGCCCCATTCAATCCTTCAAATGACTGAAGACTTGACCAACAGCTCAACGGCAACTGAGGGAAAGACCCTTAGCCATAACCAAGCCAGCTAAGCTGTTTCTGTTACTTGATCTACAGAATCAAGAGCAGTATTTTATTGTTCTAAATTATAGGGTGATTTGTTACATAGCAATAAATAATAAATACCTTCATAGTCTTTGTTTTCCTATCTCTCTCTCTTTTTTTTTTTTTAAGATTTATTTACTTATTTTTAGAGACAGACACAGGGAGAGCATAAGCAAGGGGAGGGGCAGAGAGAGAAGGAGAGAGAAAATCCTCAAGCAGACTCTTCCCTGAGCAGGGAGCCTGACGTGGGGCTCAATCCTAGCACCCTAAAATCATGACCTGAGCCAAAATTGAATTGGTTGCCTAACCGACTGAGCAACATAAATGCCCCACTCCTATCTCTTTGTTTACCCTTTATGTACACGCTTGATTTGGGGTTTGCTTAATTCACAGGAGGATGGAACTTAGAACAATGGCTCTCAACCTTGGCTGGATAATGGAATTTACTTAGGAACCCAAGAGATTCAGACTGCTTGGGTCTGGGATACAGCCTGACGTTGGGATTGAGTAAAAGCTATTACAAGCAAACAACATACTATCAGATTTCAGACAAGACACGAAGCAAACCTCAGCTGCTGAACTTCCTTCCTTCCAAAAGTACTGAAAGGCAGAGGAAGTGTGAGAGTGCGTCAGAGTGTTCTTGATATGGACACTGCGGAAAGGGTCAGCAACGAAGGTACCTCTGTCATTTGCTGGTAATCCATACAGAGCAAATAAAGTTGTGATAGGTAAAGCCAGGAAAATGTGGACTGCTTTCCACCTGACCTCAGCCTAGACACCATGTAACACATGCCACTGGGAGCCTGTGGTTTCATGAGAGATAACCTGCGCTGTCTTTCACGCAAACTTCTACTTCATTCCCTCCTCCTGTGTTCCCGCCCACATACAAACCACATCCATTATCTGTTAAGATACTTTAGATGCAAATTAAAGGAAACTCAAACCAACCACCTTAAAAATAAAAATGTATTCTATGATGATAACAAAGCTCAATGGTAGAACATTCCAGAATTGTTTGAGTATTGGTTACACCACACACACAGATTCACTCCCTCTTTGCTATACTCAGGCATTTCCTGATAGACACAAACAACTGCCTCAGCTCCAGGCATGAAGAGAAAAAGGACAGAAGACGAGAGAATGTTTTTTCCAATATTCTCCTTTTGTCAGAAAAGAAAAAAAGAACAAAAAAAAAAACAAAAACCCTTTCATACACACACGAGACTTCCCACACATTTCAATGGTGTGAAAAATGAATTTTGTACTCATTCCAGCCAATCAACAGGAGAGAGAATAGGAAAACACAAGGCCAGGATTTACCCCACAGACCCAAAGATAGTATCACAAATCAACACACACACACACACACACCCTTCATATTACCCATACCAATGTATTATAATCCATCAATAAGAATACTTCCCATTGCATCAAACAGACACAGATCAGTTAGCTACCGTGTGTTACAAAACACACAAGCACAAAATCACAGTGGCATAAAACAAAAATCATATTTCTCAGAAATCTGCAGGTTAGCCTCAGTAGTTTCTCTCTGTTCAGGGAGACCCACTCCCACATCTGTGCTTCTTTTGATGGTCGGCTAATCCAGGTGGGGTTTTGCACTTGAAGCTTCGAGCACACCTGAGCTCTGCCTCACCCCCACCACCTCCACCCCTTCCTTCCCCCAAAGCTTGGGCTGAGGTCCCTTGCATATATATTCATTCTGAGGCACTGGCAAAAGGGAAGGAGGTACCCAAGGAAGCTTTCTCAGAGCAACAGCAAAAGCACAGGAAGACAGGCAGAAATAAGATGCCTCCTAAGGTCTAGTTTCAGAACTGGCACATTATTACTTCTACCCACATTCTCTAGGACAAAACAAGTTCATGGTCAAGACCCAAGGAAGTAAGTGCATACCATTTCTAAGGGGAAGGACTGCAAATTCCCACAGCAAGGTGTTTGAATATGAGGAGAGGTTAAGACTCAGGGCACCTGGGTGGCTCAGTTGGTTAAGCATCTGCCTTCGGCTCAGGTCATGATCCCAGGGTCCTGAAATCGAGCCCCAAATCAGGCTGCCTGCCCACACGGAGTCTGCTCCTCCCTCTCCCACTGCCTGTTGCTCCCCTCTGCTTGTGCTCTCTTGCTCTCTTTCTGTGAAATAAATAAATAAAAACCTTTAAAAAAGAGAGAGAGAGAGAGAGAGATTAAGACTGAAGGCCAGTATCCCTATTTACCACAAATAGTAAGTAAATCCATCTTTGGTCACCAAAAATAAAATTATTAGAAAAGTCCTGAGGATTCACACAACTGATGGAAACATAATCATTGGGCTCAGAAAGTAAATGTCTCTGAAAAAACCAAGAAGCTGAAAGCATGATCCTTTTTAAGCAACGCTCTGCCAGGATCCCTCACCGCTGGACAGTCTGTCACGGCTGCTTGTGTGAAGGAAACCCAGCTGTCCTTTCTTTTATTTACTCATTCAAAATGTAACGCCCTTGCCAGAAACATCCAATCAGCTGAGCAGAGCTCATGGCCAGGCGGTACCTCCAGGATCGGGGAAGAGAGGCTTCTTCATAGAGAAGAAGCAGCTCATAGAGAAGCTCAAGAGAGAGCTTCTCCATATTGGTTGTCTCCCCTAACACAGCTAATAATCAGACATGCTCCCAAGATACAGAGAGACGTAGACACCAGAGAGGAAAATACACAACATTTAAAAATGGAATGGGAAAGGGATTCTATGAGCTGCTAAAATACATTTCGTTCTATTGATACATCCCCCCCGCACCAAGGGAGCTACTTCCTGCTTGACAGCAAGAGGGTGAAACTTTGGATCCCTCATGATAAATCCCCTGAGACCAAACCAGCATTGCCCAGGAATGCACACTCAAGCAGCAGTCTCTTTTGGACACAGAGGAAAGACAATGAGCCTTGCAACCCCTCCCCCCCTTTTTTTTAATTGTTTTGGGCCGCTGAATAGACTTAAGGAAGTTCAGTATGCTTCCAGTTTTATAGTCAGCATTTAAATAATTTAAGACACACGCAAAAGATAGAGGGTGACCTCATGTACAAACAGGCTCAGGAAAAACCACGGGGTCTCGAAAACGTCCACACCGGAACGGTGTTTTTACGCCAAGAGAGCTACACGAATTGTGATAGGTCTTCGACTGTACTCAGGGCTTTGGGAGATCTCTACATTCAAATCACTATTCTTGTGCTTAAATAATGTAATTGCTCTCAAGGGACTGAGACTGCAGTATCAGATTAGGTCATAAGATGGATGGATTTGGAGGATCTCATTTTTTTTTTCTCCCTAATTCACTTTCGGATATTACAGCCGTGACAAATACACCAAAGAGAGCTGGTCGAATAAATGGCAAGTTTTATTAAATGTTTATAGTAAATCAAGTCTATGTCCCCAAACAGTCATTTGGTTAGTGAAGAGAAGTGGAGAAGGGAGCAGGAAGGAAATTAGAAAAAGGAAGGGAGGGGGAGAAGGAGAGAGGGAAGGAGGGAGGCAGGGAGAGAAGGAAAGGAAGAGAGGAGTATCCATCCATCCCCTCACTGAGCTGGGCACACAGCGGTTCTCGGGGTTATTTGACCCTTATTTAGGGTTGGGACACCATGGGCACAGATCAAGCATGTCTTCATTTTTTTTTTTTTAAGATTTTATTTATTTGACAGAGATCACAAGTAGGCAGAGAGAAAGGAAGGGAAGCAGGCTCTCTGCTCAGCAGAGAGCCCGATGCGGGACTCAATCCCAGGACCCTGAGATCATGACCCGAGCCGAAGGCAGTGGCTTAACCCACTGAGCCACCCAGGTGCCCCAAGCATGTCTTCTTACGCAACTGTCTTCTCAGGCAACTGGAGTCGCAGGTGCAATATTATGGTTCCCAGTTAACCATATTCATACCCGCCCAGGCTCCTAGGATCTCAGCCTGCTCTTTTTTTTTTTTTTTTTTTCCTTTTTTTCTGGAAGCAGAGCAAGAATAAGTTCAGCACGGGTGTTAAACTAAGGGGAGTCAAGAGAAGGGAATGCAGAGGTAGGGCTGTGTTCTCAAGACTGTGACTTCTTGGGGTGCCTGGGTGGCTCAGTAGGTTAAGCATCTGCCTTCAGCTCAGGTCTTGATCTCAGGGTCCTGGGATGGAGCCCGCCATCGGGCTCCCAGGGAGCCTGCTTCTCTTCTCCCTTTGACTGTAGCTCCCCCTGCTTGTGCTCTCTCTCTTTCTCTCTCTGTGTCAAATAAATAAATAAAATCTTTAAAAAAAAAAAAGAGAGAGAGAGAGAAAGAAAGACTATGACTTCTCATCTAAACAAACTTCTGGGCCACCGTGGTTTTGTTCCTGAACACCACCCTCTTACTGGAGGGCTGTCCCCACACAGGCTGGGGCCTTTTAGTTACTCCTGATAATATTCGGGACAGCCTTACTTGCCTTCCCTCCAGACTCTTCTACTACTCTTCTTTCTAATGAAAGAAATACAAACCACTGTTTTCTGTGTTGAGAGTGATAAGGGACTCAGGCATCTCAAGACACATAATCGAGAAGCAATGCCCCGGAAAGTCACCCTCTATAGAAAGGAGAATGAATAGAGGAAATTAATCCCATTCAGTTGCATGAGCTGATCAAATCCTAGCCTGGTTTGGTGTCTCCATCAGGAAAATTAATGGCTTCCTAATTTAGGCTATTTTGAAGTTGCTCTATCATATATAACAATTTTTACATATATACACTTAAATAGGACATCTAGTTCTAATTAGACCTAAATGAGAGTGGAGAAAATGGGTGAAATGTCCACAATTTATGCTCAATGAACTGCAATAATTAAATTGTCTGAATAGGTCCCTGCCAAGGGGGGCGGAAAAAAAAAAACCACTCAACTTTGCATTAAAAATGAGGTACCCTTTTTTTTCAATTTAAAGTTAAGAGCAAAGATTCCCAATAACTAGTTAAAGGGTCATTCCTTCTCTATTTTTGACCAAAATTGGATAGACAGAATTTGAAATCATTTTACTTCCAGCCCGGGCAACTCATCAACATCTTACAGTTTCCAGTGGTCATTACCAGTGACGGATTTTTAGTTCTCGACTGCCTTTGGTGCTAAGGAATCCTGATTTTAAAAGAAAATCTCCCTTTTTTAACTCCGGGAAACCAGTGAGTGAATATGAAATTCTTCCTTTCTTGTTGTTTTTGGAAGATATTAGACCCTCCAAAAGAATCTTCATCATCACGCTCTTTCTTAATTTATTCCCATAAATGTTCCTACAAGATTCAAATGTACTCAATTATTCGCAAGCTTTACCTCTACTCTTCAGATTCCTGCCAAATTCCAAATTAATTCTATTCGGCATTATTTTCTATAGTCAAACAATGAAAGAATATTGTCTAAATGCTAATCCACTGTTTATTCATTTTCTTCATACAGCTTCAGTCCCCCAGAGGTTGACATTTCAATAAAACCTTTAAAGGGATTATAATGCTGCCTCGTTATATTTTGTTTTCTCGAAGAAAATAAATTTAAAACTTTCCCACCTTTAACCCTTTAAAAAAATTAGAAAGTAGCCTATCTTTCTTCCCCCAGAACACAGGCTTTGAATGTGGAATTAATTCCAAGCCTCTGGAATAAAACCCAGTCTCAGGGTAACAGAAAATGATTTTGATGGATTCTGGCAAAGGCTTTCCGATAATTTGTTTCCCTTAAAACAATCCTATCGAGCACCTGGGTGGCTCAGTCGTTAAGCGTCTGCCTTCGGCTCAGGTCATGATCCCAGGGGCCTGGGATTGAGCCCCCCTTAGGGCTCCCTGCTTGGCGGGAAGCCTGCTTCTCCCTCTCCCACTCTCCCTGCTTGTCTTCCCTTTCTTGCTGTGCCTCTCTCTGTCAAATAAATAAATAATCTTTTTTAAAAAATCCAATCACCCTCATGCTCATAGGATGTTAACCCAGAAAGCTCCGTATGTGCTTAATGCAATATTCACAAGGGCCTTGGATTTTTTTTCTTTTTTCTTTTTTCCTGCAGCTCTGACTATAGCCCTTGGGTTTACCTGTCACTGAAGGCAATCTCTGCAGGGAGGATTGAAAACGAAGTCCGTGATGAGATTGTTCAGAACATTACAAATTGAGAAGACAGGTTGAAATTTTAGTTATGGCTGAGGGAAAGAAAACTTAATATGCAGGAGCTAATTAATATGAAAACAGCTAATTGAATTAAGAGCTCTATGTAGCTGACTTGCTAAAATAAAGCACATCTTTTTTTTTTTTTTTAAAGATTTTGTTTATTTAAGAGACAGAATGCGCAAGAAGGCAGGGGCGGAATGGGGGGAGGGCAGTGGGCAGGGCAGCAAGAGGGAGAAGCAGGCTCCCCGCTGAGCAAGGAGCCTGATGCGGGACTCGACCCCAGGATCCTGTACCAAAGGCAGATGCTTAACCAACTGCGCCACCCAGTCGCCCCTAAAATAAAGCAAGTTATAGCAAAGAACCGAAATCAATCCTATTCACCTCGTGACCTCATTATCCAATCCTCCCATGCAGGTAGAGCCTGAGTACTGGCTGTGGTCTACAGTTGTCTATGCTTTCAAGCATAATCCCACCGAGTAGTTCATACAATTATACAGGTCAGATGTGCTTCACAGCTGCCCCGGATTATTAGGGCTTCACTGCCTCTCTGGCTTCCAGATGTTCACAGAATTCGGTCAGTCATACCAAAGGCGGGGGAGGGGGGGGGACCTGTGGCCATGGTGTTTTAAAGTCTGCACCCACCCCCGCAGTTTGGGAGCACAAAGAAACTTAGATTTGTGGAAGGAATAAAATTGCCTCGCAGAGGACAGCTGTTGGCTCAGCAAACGAATGTCTCGCTCCCATCGGTGAGGGACACCAAAGCTGGGGTAAACCGCCCTTTCTAGAACCTTGTCAGTCAGTTCAGGAATTCAAAATCCAGAAAAATGTTAAAAGAAGAAATCACTGGCTCCTCCTGCTTCATGGTGGACTGCCCACAGACGAAGTATACACTGGATGACAGAATATTTTGCTATTGCCTCCAATTTAATTTTTGTCAGGCCACATCCTAAGCGCAGTGAGGTGCGGAAGCCAAGAGATGGCCTGAAACCCCAAGTCCAGTTAGGGAAGAAAAGAGTGGCACCTGGAGATTTATAAGCATGTCAAGGTGGCCAGGAGCAGCGGGGAGTGCAAGGTCTGACCACAGACTAGGGAAGGGAGAGAATGTACAATATCCCTTGACAAGTGTTGTAGGCGTGAAGATGAGTATTAGGTGCCTAACTTCTACCAGCTTTTCATGGCCTCACCTAACTCAGAAATACAGTCTAACCATGTGCCCAAGATAGGCTATTAGTGCAGTAGAAAATGGGATTTCATGAACACAAGACGGTCTTTGACACATCAGTCTCAAATTTAAATGATTTTACATCTATCCACCCATCCAAGCTTCATATAAATCCAGTACTCCCATGAAAGTTTTCTGTTCCACCTCAGGCAGAGGAAGATCTGCCCACCTTCTGAACACAAACACTAATCTCTCATTTGGCAAATAACCCCACTTCGGGATTTCCCTTTATTGTTATCTTATTGGTTATCTAATTTTCATGTTGTTTTTGACATTCTAACAGTAGAAGTTTGGTTTCTCCAAGAAGGTCATGTGCCACTTATCTGCTTCTTTTTTTTTTTTAAGATTTTATTTATTTGACAGACAGAGATCACAAGAAGGCAGAGAGGCAGACAGAGAGAGAAGGGGGGCAGCAGGCTCCCCGCTGAGTAGAGAGCCCGATGCAGGGCTCGATCCCAGGACCCTGAGATCATGACCTGAGCCGAAGGCAGAGGCTTAACCCACTAAGCCACCCAAATGCCCCTGCCACTTATTTATAGGCAAGGGAGTATGATGGAGCTCTAATTCAGACACATGTCAATACACTCACACACGCGCGCACGCACGGACACGCACACACACACACACACATATGAGCACACTGCCTCTGTCCTTTACTCAGATTACTCAGATTAGGTATTTTACAGGAATATGGAGAGTGAGGGCATGCTGATCAGGACGTGTAAAACTAACCTATCACTGCTAAACAATGTTGGACGTACAGAGGCAAAGGTCAGTGTTTGGAAAACCAGAGCTCCAACAGATGTCAACTACAGCCTATCTCTCCAATGGATTTTTTTTCCTCAAGATTTTATTTATTTTTTTGAGAAAGAGAGAACACAAGTGAGGAGAGTGGCAGAGGGAGAGAGAGAAGCAGACTCCCCTACCCAAGGTCCTGGGACCTTGGCCAAAGGCAGATGCTTAACTAACTGAGCCACCCAGGAGTCCCTCCCCAATGTACTTTATGATGCATGAACATAGATGTGAAGTGATTTCCTTTAATAGCAAACAGGAAGTTCCACATTGAATGGTGGTTTGACAGCACAGATGTGTTTCCTAAAATAACTGAAGTGTACCATAAAGGTACCATAAAGGAATAAAAAGCATTATAAACCCGAAAGGACAAAGAAAATGGGAACAGACAAAATGGTAACCAAGATGTTTTCATTAAAATTTAAGAAGATGGTGAATGGATTGGGGAGTGGTAAATGACGTGAAGTGTAAAGAAAACTGAACCTGTGTGGGGAGGATACTGAAGAGAAGTCTTGGGAATTCTGGAAGGCCTCTGGGAACTGGAGATGCCAGGTACCTCAGGAGGCAGAGCCAAGGAAGAGACTGTAAAAGGATCCATTAGATACTAGATGCCTCTTCCACCTGGTGCTAGGTGAGTTCCCTCCCCATTCGTTCAAGAGAAAAGAAAAACGGATTCTCTAGAGAAATTGAGTCCAGGAAGACTTGGGACTTAGACAGGCTTAGTAGAGTGAGAGTAAGCTACTATGTTGACAAGAAGGGATGCAATGAATGCATATGGTTAAAGAAAAAATTATTCTTTCTACTCTTGTTAAAGGGAGTAAAGCAGATTTTATCCAGGGAGATTATTCCAAGAAATTTTGTAGATGAAAGAGAAATTGAGTTCAACTCCGAATACAATAAGAAGTGGGAATTTAGAGCCAAGGAGCCGGGTTGGGGTCAGTGGATGGAAACATCAGAGTAAGAGGGGTTCTGACTGAACTGACTTGACAGGATTATTGTTGAAGGCAGACCAGCACCATAAAGTATCAAGGGTGGGCTATGAGGAATTGGATGAGACATCATGGGGTGGATGGGGGATTTTTACTAAAACGACGCAGCAGAATTCTTAGAACAAGAATGGTAGAGCCCACGGGCAAAGCTTAGTCAAAAAGAAGACTCAGAGGAGCCTGACTGAAGTTGGAGTGGTGAGAGACCATGCTATGTGCCTTTGTCACATGACTGGTGAGGCATGGAGTGTTAGGGCACAGGTCAAGGACAAGGATCGGGCATAAAAATGGCATCATTTTCTAAGCAGCATGACTAAAAGACAGCTGGGAGATAATACAGTAATCCCTCTAAATTATGAGAGAAAATTATTTTCGATCTAGAATTTTATAACCAGCTATTTCGGTTAAAGTGTGAGAATTCAATCAAAACTCAAAAATTTTAGGTTATTGTCAGGAAATGATTGTCCATTGGTTTTGGTGGGTTTTTTGTTTGTTTGGAGAAACATACACAAGTTGTGCTCCAAGTAAAACTGTGAGCCCAGAAAAATATACCATGAGAGCTGGTTACTTCTAGACAGTTACTTAGGCTTCCACAATTTAGGGAAATTAAGCTATAATCAATTATGTTACAAAGGATTTTGAAATGAGAAATACAAACGAATGAAGAAGGAAGCTCTAAAAAGGCAGGAAATACAACTTTCCTTATGTTCAAATAAAAAAAAAAACTAACATTGCCTTTTATTAAGCTTGTTTTGAAAGAACAATGTCCCCTAAGAAATATGTGTGTCACCTGCCTCCTCAGATCATTTACTTTCAACTCTGCTAGCACCAACACTCAATATAGTCATATATTTGTGTGAACTTTTTACTTTCTAAGTCATAATAACCTGATAATTTTTCTTTTAGTTTTTCCTTAAAAGCACTTACGTTGTGTTTAAGGGAACACAAAAAGAAAAGCCTGTTTTTTATTCACTTGCCATATTAATGTGTTCAATCATTTTTTGTTATATAATAGACACCCTACTCACACTAATTTGGCAAATAAAGGAATTCACTGGATCACATGAATTAGAAATTCATATGTGATTTGAGTCCAGAGCTCAAACCATGTCCGCAAAGCCACGGTCTCCAATTCTCTTTGCCCTGTTCCCTAGTGGGATGGCTTATTCACAGATTCTGCAAAGAGGCAAGATAGCTAATCCTCACCTTTCATGTTCAAATCTAGCAGAAAATAAAAAGCATCTCTTATAGAAAGCTCAACTCACCACCGGAAGAATTCACTTTGATTGACCCCCTTAGCTAGATGTCTTTCCATAACACGAACATGATATTGTGGAAAATCAGGGTCACATTCCTCATGATGTAGACTCCCACCTACATACTTAGCCAGAGAATGGGGACTCTAGCTCTCAAAGAAAAACTAGGGTACTTTTTCCGTAATACAGGGATGGTTGCTGGACAAGCCCAGATAGCATGTATCCATCCCAGCTTTTAATACTTTCAAAAAAAAAAAACCATTGTTCTTCTGTCTCCAAAAAGCAAAATTCCCAAAAGATTTACCCTCCAGCCAAATTAATGTTTCTCTTGGTAAAAAGACCCTAAGAACTAATAAATAATTTCTTTTCAGATTTTATGATCAAAACACACGCAATTTTACATTTTCAAGCTCTCTCACTTGGAGCCTTCAGAGAGCCTTTGCTCAATGTCTACACTGGTTTGTAGTTAGGAAAGAAACTAACGTAATTGTGCTGATAACTTTTGATTTTCTTCCCCCAGAGCATAGGCTTTTCTACCTGAAGCTTTGCCTTGAATATCATTGCCTTCTACCCTTAGCTTTGAAGATGAAATATAAAGCTTTTTCTTCCTACCCACGCCCCCCTGGGCTGCCAGCCACAATCAGCCTCGACAGGAAGCTGGGTATTATGGAAATCTAGGCTCTCTATCTTGGACATCACTCAGAAGAGCAGCCCCATGTAGGCCTCCTACATATTCCAGTAAATGGCCAAAGTGATGTGGTTTTCTGTTTCCACAAAAAGAAATTAACTTTCAAAAATTGGCATAAGGCTCTGCCATTTCTGTTATTTGTGTGAAATAAACCAGTCTTGTCATTTCATCTAGTCATCGGCCTCTGGAGCCCTAGGAGAAGTTACCCCTGCAGGCGTCCCCCATGAAGACCTGATTTGGCCTCTGGTGTTTTATTTTTTATAGAAACAATCCACGTTCTGCCATTTTATTTGATGTTCAGAAAGATCAGTGTGACTCTTCTATTTTTAAACCTCACTATTTTCTTTCCCAATGACAATGCATCACCATCTTGGTTTTTTTGTTTTTTGTTTTTTGGGGGGAGTTTTTTTTGTTTTTTTTTTTTAGTATCTACTAGGCTTAACAGATCCCTATCCTTAAGGAGATCCTAGAGTCTGATATGTTATACAGTGATTTAGAAATAGACTCTGGAATCTTAGAAACCACTTCTGAAGTATATAGCTAACCTCCTAGATGAAGATTTCTTTTTGATACTAACCACCAAAAATAGTCTTATATATTCACAGCTATGCAGTGACAATGAGTTCCAAGGATATAGCTAACTCTATATATAGGATTTCTAGTAAGAAGATATCGATCACTCCCTTGATATGATACGTAGAGATATACTTGATACATAGATAGATATTTGTGTCTCCTTAGTAGGAAAAAACTGTTTCTCCTACTGAACAAACCTTGCTCTTCAGTGTCCTCAAATCATAGATGTAATAATAATTTACAACTCTAAAAAGTAAGAATCATTTTTAAGCTTCCTTTGGATATAAATGATTTAAGAACTCTTATATATCTTTAGCTGCTTTTCTCGAGCTCTCATAATTTTTTTCCTGGTAAGAGTAGATTGGGTTTGAACAGGAAAGACAACACTAGAAGAAAAGCAAAGAGGGGACCCTCGGTTAAACGTCTGCCTTCAGCTCAGGTCATGATCCCGGGGTCCTGGGATTAAGTCCTTGTTTTGGGCTCTCTGCTCTATGGGGAGTCTGTTTCTCCCTCTCCCTTTGCTTCTCCTCTCTGCTTGTGCTCTCTCTCTCTTTCTCTCTCAAATAGATAAATAAAATCTTTAAAAAAAAAAAAAAAAAAAAAGAGAAGTAAGATTTCTTTTTCCTTTTGTATTCTGGCCATTTCTTGAATAGGATTTCCCATGTACAGCTTATATCTAGCAGTTAAAGAGAAATAACTTGTGGAGAAAGATACTTAAGGGCTAATTAACTTATATAACACAAATAAATTCAAGACAAGAAGTGACCTTTATGACTATAAATCATAGCATTGCCCCACTATTATAGATCCAAGTATAATAAATAAAAATTGGGATGCATTTCCCAAGGGTTTAAAAGTACCAGGGAAGACTTTTCCACTTGCATTTGGAACTCGCTTTGGCCATCGCATCAGATTTCTCCCTTGATGTTTTAAGGCAAAAATAACCCAGTGGAATCAAAACCATAAGTATCTCTAACATCTTCGCCCTAATGGCTTTTTTAGTCTTCTTGCAGAAGCGTTTCAACCCAATAAACAAAATAATTATCTGAAGCTTGTCGTCTAAAATCCTTGGCAAGTTTTTCAAAAAACTTTCAAATGTGGTTTAGTTTATCAAAGAAGCAATAGTTCAGATTAGGATTGGAAGCTGCAGCAGTAACTACATGCCCATGGCTGGTTGTTCAACACAGAAGAATCTGTCTGGTGAAGGCTGGTGTTAGAGGAGATTAAATCACAAGATACATTCGTTAGACAAATCTATCTGCACTAGACTTTGGAAAAAAAAATCTGAATGATGAAAACATCATCTGCTACCATCTGTTCCACCAACTCCCCAAGTCTTCTCTCAAATATTAGGGTTAGTAATATATGTATCCACTCCTGTGCACTCTGAAAGGATAAACCAAAGACAGTTTAAGCTGGGACTTTACATTACAGAGCAGGGAAACCATGCAAGTCTTTGAAGATCAGTCGTGAAGGTAGAATTTAAAACTTTCAATGGCTTCTAGAAGGCTAAGGAAGTCCTAGGAAATTAAGCACTAATAAATGAGGTGGTAGAAATAGGCCCTGAAATGCAACTACTTTGAGGGTTTACATGACCAAATCAGAAAACAAATGCCATCAAGCCTAAAGCATGCTTATACTGCCTAATGCTTAAAAAGCCTAAATGTAGCCAGGATCTACATTGAGACTTCATACTCATGTATAAGAGGTAGCCATTTAATTTGTTTTCTCCAGCTTTGTCCACTGGGAGGGTCTGGAAGCCCAGAACAATTATATACCAGGAGTAATTAGCACACCAGACACTCAGATCTTTATTTCTAAATACTATTCTCCATTTAAAAAATTGAGGTGTCAGGGCACCTGGGTGGCTCAGTAGGTTAAAGCTTCTGCCTTTGGTTCAGGTCATGATCTCAGGGTGCTGGAATCAAGCCCCACATCAGGCTCTCTGCCTACCCACCCCCCACCTGCATCTCTGCCTACTTGTGACCTCTGTCTGTCAAATAAATAAATAAATAAAATCTTTTTTTTTTTTTAATTGCAGTGTCTTCAAAAAGATGGAAGACCATTCCATGCTCTTGGATCGGAAGAATAAACATTGTTAAAATGTCTATACTGCCTAGAGCAATCTATACTTTTAATGCCATTCTGATCAAAATTCCACTGGTATTTTTCAAAGAGCTGGCGCAAATAATCCTAAAATTTTTATGGAATCAGAAGAGACCCCGAATTGCTAAGGAAATGTTGAAAAAGAAAAACAAAACTGGGGGCATCACATTACCTGATTTCAAGCATTACTATAAAGCTGTGATCACCAAGATAGCATGGTACTGGCACAAAAACAGATACATAGACCAGTGGAACAGAGCAGAGAGCCCAGATATGGACCCTCAACTCTATGGTCAAATCATCTTCGACAAAGCAGGAAAAAATATACAGTGGAAAAAAGACAGTCTCTTCAACAAATGGTGCTGGGAAAATTGGACAGCTATATGTAGAAGAATGAAACCCGAACATTCTCTTACACCATACACAAAGATAAACTCAAAATGGATAAAAGACCTCAACGTGAGACAGGAATCCATCAGAATCCTAGAGGAGAACATAGGCAGTAACCTCTTCGACATCAGCCACAGCAACTCCTTTCAAGATATGTCTCCAAAGGCAAAGGAAACAAAAGTGAAAATGAATTTTTGGGACTTCATCAAGATCAAAAGCTTCTGCACAGCAAAGGAAACAGTCAAAAAAACAAAGAGGCAACCCACGGAATGGGAGAAAATATTTGCAAATGACAGTACAGACAAAAGGTTGATATCCAGGATCTATAAAGAACTTCTCAAACTCAACACACACAAAACAGATAATCATGTCAAAAAATGGGCAGAAGACATGAACAGACACTTCTCCAAAGAAGACATACAAATGGCTATCAGACACATTAAAAAATGTTCATCATCACTAGCCATCAGGGAGATTCAAATTAAAACCACAATGAGATACCACTTTACACCAGTTAGAATAGCCAAAATTAGCAAGATAGGAAACAACATGTGTTGGAGAGGATGTGGAGAAAGGGGAACCCTCTTGCACTGTTGGTGGGAATGCAAGTTGGTGCAGCCACTTTGGAGAACAGTGTGGAGATTCCTTAAGAAATTAAAAATAGAGCTTCCCTATGATCCTGCAATTGCACTACTGGGTATTTACTCCAAAGATACAGATGGAGTGAAAAGAAGGGCCATCTGTATCCCAATGTTTATAGCAGCAAAGGCCACGGTCGCCAAACTGTGGAAAGAACCAAGATGCCTTTCAACGGATGAATGGATAAGGAAGATGTGGTCCATATACACTGTGGAGTATTATGCCTCCATCAGAAAGGATAATACCCACTTTTGTATCAACATAGATGGGACGGGAAGAGATTATGCTGAGTGAAATAAGTCAAGCAGAGAGAGTCAATTATCATATGGTTTCACTTATTTGTGGAGCATAACAAATAACACGGAGGACATGGGGAGATGGAGAGAAGGGAATTGAGGGAAATTGGAAGAGGAGATGAACCATGAGAGACTATGAACTCTGAAAAACAATCTGAGGGTTTTGAAGGGGCAGGGGGTGGGAGGTTGGGGGAACCAGGTGGTGGGTATTATGGAGGGCACGTATTGCATGAGCATTGGGTGTGGTGCATAAACAATGAATTCTGTTATGCGGAAAAGAAATTAATAAAAAAAACATAGTTGGTGAACCAGGTAGGAAGCAATTTCCACAATAAAAAAAATAATAATAATCAATTTGTTAATGTAAAAAATAAATAAATAAATAGATAAAATTGAGGTGTCTATGGAGAAATGGCAGATTCCAGAGCTGAGGCAAAGAAGGAACCAGATCAATCTGAACATTTTGTGCCAAAAAGGAAGAAACAGCTAAAAACAACCCCAAAATGGGCACCTGAGTGTCTCAGTGAGTTGGGTCTCTGCCTTCGGTTTGGGTCATGATCTCAGGGTCTTAGGATCGAGGCCCGCATCAAGTTCTCTGCTCGATAGGGAACCTGCTTCCTCCTCTCTCTGTCTGCCTCTCTGCCTACTTGTGACCTCTGTCTCTCTGTCAAATATATAAATAAAAAAATAAAAAATAAACAAAAAAACAAAAAGGGGCGCCTGGGTGGCTCAGTGGGTTAAGCCGCTGCCTTCGGCTCAGGTCATGATCTCAGGGTCCTGGGATCGAGTCCCGCATCGGGTTCTCTGCTCAGCAGGGAGCCTGCTTCCTCCTCTCTCTCTCTGCCTGCCTCTCTGCCTACTGTGATCTCTCTATGTCAAATAAATAAATAAAATCTTCAAAATATATATATATATATATATATATATAAAATCTTTAAAAAAAACACAAAATTTAAGAAAAAAATAAATATAAGGACATGTGAAAAGGACACAAGGAGCCAGCTCAGAGGGATTCCCACTGGATAAGTCAGAGACGATCTGAGCATTAAGATAAATAAAAACTGGGATGCCTGGGTGGCTCAGTTGGTTAAGCTTCTGCCTTCAGCTCAGGTCATGATCCCAGGGTCCTGGATGGAGCCCCACATCAGGCTCTCTGCTCAGTGGGAATCTGCTTCTCCCTCTCCCTCTGCCTGCTGCTCCCCCTGCTTGTGCTCTCTCTCTCTCTCTGACACATATATTTATATATATACATATATATAGTTACATATTTACACATAAAATAAAAACTGTAACATATGATAACTCATTGCATAAAAGAAGAATCCACGAATTCATACTGATAATAAATAGATGATTGAGAAATAGGCAAGTGACATAGCTAGATCTTTTTAACCATAGAATAGGGCTAATAAATCTGGAAAGATCCAATTAGAAACTGACTAGAAAATCGCATGCAACTATTAATGATAAAGATACATTCAGGCAAAACTAATCAATGGGTTAGTCTGCGGTAGTAGGGGGTAAGTTTGGTAAGAAACACTGTTTTTATAAACCCACCCCACAAATTATAACAATGATCACCCCAACAGCAGAGCACAGTCAGTGGCCTTCTGGATAGTAAGTCCAGGCTGTGGTCGTGATCACATAACCTGTTCTGACTCCTTATACCAACTTACATTCTGCCCAAGGACCTGCCTGTCACAGAATCCAGGCAAGGCCACCGACTTGTGGAGACACACAACCTGAGAGGCTCCACTCTACTAGGAGAGATGGCAAAACACACACTTTGTCCCTGTCCCATCACTCTATCCAGCCTGGGGCACCACCATGCCCGGAAACAATGCTTGCGACCCCACCCAAACAGAGGGGACTGCAGAAGCTGGTAGTGTTGCCAGACTCGAGAGCCCAGCCAGCAGCCCTACTTAACCATGGGGCCAGACCAGTGCTAACTCCTCTGACCTCAGAGCATAAACAATGGCCTTGCCCAAATTCATCCAAGGAGGTAAAAGACCTACACACTGACATATATTATATGTAGTCAACAATACTATATTGTGTACATGAAAGTAGCTAAGGGAGTAAATCTTAAAAGGCCTCATCAAGAAAAAGAAAGAAAGAAAGAATAGAAGGAAAGAAAGAAAGAAAGAAAGAAAGAAAGAAAGAAAGAAAGAGAAAGAAAAAAGAGGGGCACCTGGGTGGCTCACTGAGTTAAAGCCTCTGCCTTTGGCTCAGGTCATGATCCCAGGATCCTGGGATCGAGCCCCGCATCAAGCTCTCTGCTCAGCAGGGAGCCTGCTTCCTCCTCTCTCTCTGCCTGCCTCTCTGCCTGCTTGTGATCTCTGTCTGTCCAATAAATAAATAAATAATCTTTAAAAAAAAGAAAAGAAAAGTTAACCATGTGCAGTGTTGGGTGTGTTAACATTATGGTGCTAATCATTTGCAACATATATCAAAGCATTGTGTTGTATGTCTCTTTTTTTTTTAAGATTTTATTTATTTGAGTGGGAGTGAATGAGAAAGAGAGAGCATGAGTGGGAGAAGGTGCAGAGGGAGAGGGAGAAGCAGACCCTCCACTGAGCAGGGAGCCCAACGTGGACCTCAATCCCAGGTCCCTCGATCCCAGGTGAAGGCAGATGCTTAACTGACGGAGCCACCCAGGCACCCCACCATGTTTTATGTCTTAAACACATTATGATACTTAAGCTAGAAAAAAAAAAATTTAACACACAAGGAGAATTTCTCTCTCTCGTTATCGTTCTCTCACCCCCCACACACACACCCCCACTCCTCAGCCCTGCTCTTAAGGCTTTTCAACTGCTTTAATCAGATCCTAGATTATCCAGGATAATCTCCCATAGGTAAAGCCAACTGAATAAAGATTTCAATTACATCTGCAAATTCCCTTCACAGCAATGCCCAGATTAGTGTTTGAATAACTGGAGATGTAGCTTAGCCAAGCAGACACATCAAAGAGAACAAAAGAAACTATCACATTATGAATATATACATATGAATAAGGAGGTTAAAAAAGATTATTTAAATTCAGAAACTCTAGCCATTCATTCACAGACTTCTGCTATCATAGCAAAAGTTAACGTGGAAAGCCAGGCAAACCTCAGATTTGTTTTTTCTTGGAAAAGAATAGATGTTGGGGTGCCTGGGTGGCTCAGTGGGTTAAAGCCTCTGTCCTCAGCTCAGGTCATGGTCCCGGGGTCCTGGGATCGAGCCCCACTTCGGGCTCTCTGCTCTGTGGGGAGTCTGCTTCCCGCCCTCTCTCTCTCTGCCTGCCTCTCTGCTAACTTGTGATCTCTGTCTGTCAAATAAGAAAGAAAGAAAGAAAGAAAGAAGAAAGAAAGAAAGAAGAAGGAAGAAAGAATAAAGATGTTTTACCAGGCACAAAGCAGACATTTATGATTAATATCATTTTTCCTGAGACAAAAGTAAGAAGTCATCAAAAATAGTCAAACACAGCCATTTACAATATACAGTTTCTGCTTTCAGAAGGAAAGCGTTAGCCTCAACAGGGCTCAAGAGTCAGGTTCACCGTGATAAACGACCAGAACTTGGAAAATATGAGGCATCGTAAATGACACAGAGGCAGAGACATTGGAAGTTCTCATATTTTAGTATGATTCAAAACAAAACATCTCTGGTCCTATGCCTTGAAGGGAACAGAGGTTAGAAAGACATTAGCTGTTGCTTTATGACCTTTCCAACTTTGGAAAGAGAGGTCCCTTACGATGAGCGAAGCCCGTTTTTCCACATGATTTGAGCACTGAGAGCAGTTTATCATGGTGGGAGAGGTTCACTCTAGTTGTGGGATGGCATAGGTCCTTCGGCTGATAGAGTTGAAGGCAGAGCCATGACTCTTCCTCCTCCTTTACCCTGAGTCTGCAGTGGCTCGCTGCACTTCACAAGTGACTGGTCCCCACAAGCCATCATTCATCTTCTTTCCTTCTTCTCTTAACACTCCGCCAGGAAAGCTGCCTAGCAACTCTTGTGAATCTCAATTATCAGAATAAGAGAAGTGAGACGAGCCTAAAAAGGGATATTACCAAGGAATTAAGACTCTCATAGCAGATTTCCCTACTGCCACCACTAAAAATAAGAAGCTGGAAGTGACAAGAAGTATTTACTTACTGGTCAAAGGAGCATGTGAGATTCGTAGGAAAGACGATGAAGAGCTTATAGTCCTGGCTCCTTTTTTTTTCTTTTTAAATAATATTTTATTTAATTATTTGAGAGAGAGAGAGAGAGAGCAGGTGAGCAAGACAGAGAGCACAAGTCAGGGGGAGAGTCCCTGAGCAGGGAGTCCAACACGGGGCTCCATCCCAGGACCCCAGGAATATGATTTGAATGGAAAGCAGACACTTAACCAACTGAGCCACCCAGGCGCCCCATAGTCCTGGCTTTATAGAGAGAAGAGGCCACAGGGAGCTTCAAAGGTCAAAGGTAAATCAAGGCCACTCAGTGGGCAACCAATAATGTGCTGGTGGCAGAGCAGAGCAGTGTAGATGACAGACACAGGACACGTTCTACACAATGTCTTGGGGAGAGATAGGAGCAGCCTTCGCACAGCAGAGGCACAAACAATGGCGTATATTGTATGTAAAATAACCTTCCTATGGGGCCACTCAGAAAGACCTGAATGGGGAAGGTCAAGGTCCAAGTGAAGTTACCTGCTGAGCCCCCTTGAGCTCATGGTATCTTGCTGCTGCTGGAGGTGGTAGGTAAGACCTAGCACCCTTTTGCCTCTGTAATTTTTGCATTATGAGCTCTCCAACTTTATTTAAGCATTCCTTTCTCCAGGCCTAGTCTGACTTAAAAACCGGACTGGGTCCAGAGTGTGAGTGGGTCCAACTTAGAAACCAGACTGGATCTGGCTTAGAAACGAGATACTGGATCCAGCGTTGTTGGGTCCATGGTCAAAGGAGTGAGACATACAAAGCAAAGTTCAAGCAAAGCTTTATTTCGCGCCAAGCATAAGAATCAAACTGATCGACCAGGGACGTCTCTTGCAAAGAGGAGACCACTCTCTGCCTTACAGACTAGCTTTTTTTTTTTTTTTTTTTTCAATTTCTTTTCAGGGTAACAGTATTCATTGTTTTTGCACCACACCCAGTGCTCCATGCAATCCGTGCCCTCTCTAATACCCACCACCTGGTTCCCCCAACCTCCCACCCCTCTACCCCTTCAAAACCCTCAGATTGTTTTTCAAAGCTTTTAAGGGCAAAGGCCATGTGGTTGGGCCTGGCCACGCACAGGTGACCAATAAGACTGTAACACAGAGAAAGCTGCACAGTTCTTCTAGGTCACACATAAGTGACCAATTGAATTACAGTTTACCCTATAGTAGATATTTGAACCACCTTGGTCAGAATTGGCGCCCAAAGGGCACCCAAAGGGCAGGGCCCATACTCCTTGGTAGCTAGGAGACAATATGTGTCCCCACTGATTGAATGCCTCCACCTGGCCTGACCCACCCTTGTATTTGGGCTTTGTTACCTGGGACTGGTTTCCAGGACTTGTTTTTAAGTCAGTTCCCTAAAGGGGGAGAAGCAGGGCCAGGATGGAGCTGCTCTGGCTAAATAGGCCTTAGGTGAATAAAATTATGTCTTTAGTCTGAACAAGGGTTAACCTTACCACAGATCATCTTAGATTACAACTGGCCGCAGTGGAGAAATTTTAACCTACGTAACTTTATCCATTTACAAGGAACCCTAGAAAAAAGAGAGTCTTAGTCAAGTGCTCATCGTAAAGGGCAGAGGGAAAATTATTATTCTCCCTGTAACGTTTCTAGTGAAAAGGGTGGCGCCTGCCAGGACACCCCACTATCTCGAGAGCCTACAGGCAGGATCCTGGGAAAACTGGCAGAAGTCCAAAAAGGTGAGAATTCTTAACAAAATCAGGTCTCGCAGATCTCTATTGCTTGTGCCTGGCCAAGAGAGGAGACTGGCAGGCAAAAACATTGGTAAAATTACATCTTTGAACTGGGCCTGGTGCAATTGCTTCTGGGTACAATTTGTGGTTGATCTGTTCTCTTCCGGGGACAGCTACTGCCTTCTTATTTGTCACACTTCGTGTCCTGAGGACTTGACTTGGCAACCGTCAGGTGGGGGCTGCAAACATTGGCTGAACCGAACGCTGGGTTGCACTTCGCTAGCAACTGGGATCCTACTGACCGCTGCCAGTCGGCCCAACAGAAAATCTACCAATGCTTACCTCGTTACTTTCACTGGGAATGAAGGCGTCCTAAGGGTTAAAAATTCTAATTAGTCTCTGCAACTAAAACGACTAGAAATAATGAAAGGAACAATCTTTGTGAGGGAAACAGGATGCGTGTGGCTAAGAAAAGGTATGAGGGACAGGGATACATTTTTGCTAAAGGAGATAAAAGTAATTGCACCCTACAGGCGAGGTGGTTGTTTCAGAGTAGAAAGAGGAGGATAAAGGAGGGAACAAATGCCATACAGGAAGTTGAGGAGCAGACGGGTGGGGAAGAAAGGCCCGGTGGACAGAGAGAGAACCTTACCTGTGTAGGCAAGCTAGCTGAAAACACAGTGAATTCATTATAAGGTTTATTTTTTTTTTAAACATAAGCTTTAATAAATAATAAATTAATAAAATAAATAATAAATAAATAAATAGTGTACTTACATAAAACTCAACGTTTCCTTTCATTTGCTTAAAGGATGAAGAATAGGCCAGGCGCCTATTGGTCTGTTTTGTTTTGTTTTTTTAAAGATTTTATTTATTTATTTGATAGAGAGAGAGACAGAGATCACATGTAGACAGAGAGGCAGGCAGAGAGGAAGGGAAGCAGGCTCCCTGCTGAGCAGAGAGCACCATGTGGGGCTCGATCCCAGGACCCTGAGATCATGACCTGAGCCGAAGGCAGAGGCTTTAACCCACTGAGCCACCCAGGTGCCCCTATTGGTCTGCTTTTAATAAGACCTATGAAGGGTTTTTCTTTACCTTTTAAGGAATCTGTCTAGAACACAGGATTTTGTGTTTTATCAAAATAATTCCTTGGGTTTTGGGTTGTCTTTATCATACCTTCAATTACTTCAGAAAACTCAGTTTTCTCAATATTGAAAGAGCTCAAGTCTCACAAGTATGAAACTTTCTGTATGCATCTTCGAGGTTTTTAATTATTGCTTTGGTTAAGTGGATGTTTTGGGGACACACTTCCCAAAAATAAAATTCTAAATGAAGTTTTTTTTTTCTTTGAACTAACTTTGGGGTTTGCAGAGGATCCCTGAATCGCCGCAAAAGATTTTTTGTCTTTCCTTATAAAAACGGAGATGTTAAATTTACTGGGCTTACTTGCATACATTAAACAGGGGAAACATTGTCCAACAAGAAGGGATGCTAAGCCTTCTTTATGTTATAATGTATCGATATAGGTTACTAAATATAAGTGTTGCAGAAAGGGTATAAAATTCCTGAAAATCCAATATGTTCTAGTTTAATAGTGTTTTTAGTTGTGATTCCAGTTATTATCTTAAAGCATTGCATGCCAAAGAGATAACCACATTTCCTTGTCATTTTCATTATAACAACTCTCCCTTCAGATTTTAACCATGGCCATTTTTAAGTCTTTTTTGTCATTTATGCACAGTTACGGTTTTCCTCTGATGCTTTCACCAAAGCCCATCATCTTCAAGGAGACTCATGGAAAGGATTCAGACAAGCACAACTTTCTGCTAACTTTCAGATCATACTCCCGCACTGGGTTAGAATTTCAGAACTTGAACAGAGAAAGTAGCTTCATAAAACTACAGCAAAAGATCAAGAATTAATTACATGGGACTCAATGAACTGTTGAGAATTATTATAGTTTTTACAACTTTTGCTTGTTTTGTTTATGACTTGTGTGGGGTCTTTAATGTTTTGTCTTTCCAGATTTAAGGAAATCTTTTGTCTTTTCTCTCTCTCTCTTCTTTTTTAATATTTTATTTATTTGAGACAGAGAGATACAGATAGAGAGAGCATGAGCATGGAGAGTGGCAGAGGGAGAGGGAGAAGCAGACTCCCTGCTGAGCCAGGAGCCCTGCACTGGACTCGATCTCAGAACCCAGAGATCATGACTTGAGCTGAAGGCAGACACTCAACCTTCTGAGCCACCCAAGCTCCCCTATCTTTTTAGTAAGTTATCAGTGATTTGGAAAATATACCTTTGTGAACAAGGATGAAACACTTGCCTTTTTCTTCCTGCCTAATACTGCCAGAATTCAGAAATTCTTATTTTGATGGTGATATAGTTATTTGCACAAGTGCAATAAGAATCTGTTCTTCTAACAGGACACAGTTAGAAACACTGTTTATACTACCAAGGTTGGAAAACATTGAAAAACCCATCCTGGTACCTTGCTTGCTTATAGAACAAGGAGATGAACAGCAAAAACAATTCTTCCACAGATTTCACATCGTAACTTCAGAGTTTCACAGCAAGACAAAAGCAAGAGAATGATCAAAAGTGGGAACTGTCAAATTAATTAAACAAGGAGGCTGTTAGACCAATGTCTCTAATATCAATGCAGCCTACTTAAGCAAACCAAAATCTAAACCTGAGAATCCCTCAAGAGTATGAAATCAAGATACTAAAAACAACGAATCACAAACAGCCAACCAGGCTTTAATTATGGCCAAACAAGAACTCCCTTACTTTGCTTTGACCTTTTTCCTCTGTGAAAGCCTCTCACCAAGCTCCTGTGGGTGGAGCATTCCTAACCGCATCTGGCTTGGTTTGAGCCTGGCTTGGTCTGCCTGATTTGAACAGATTTTTGCTCAAATAAACTCTTAAAAATTTTAATATGCTTCAGCTTTTAATAGTGTGAATGGTCTAATCTTGTACAGTCCCCTCTACTCTGTCTTTCAGCAGCCCCATTTCACATTTTTGTGTCTCAGGGACACTGGAGCTTGAGAGCCTGTGCTATGTAAGTGAGTGATGGTTTGGTCCAGAGGTAGGGCTCAAGGAGAGGCCAATTACACTTTCAGGTCACTGGTGATTTTACCCTAGTTCGCACATTTAACAACTGGCTATATAGTATTTCTGCTCTTCTAGGCCTTCCATTCAGGATGCCAAAGTTCATTACCAGAAGAATATGTTGATTGCTCTCTTCTTTTTTTTTTTTTTAAGATTTTATTTATTTATTTGACAGATCACAAGTAGGCAGAGAGGCAGGCAGAGAGAGAGGAAGGGAAACAGGCTCCCTGCAGGGAGCCCAATATGGGGCTCAATCCCAGGACCCTGAGATCATGACCTGAGCCGAAGGCAGAGCCACCCAGGCACCCCTGATTGCTCTCTTCTAATAAGATACGTACATCCACACAATTTTTGCTGGTGTGATTTGGAGAATCACAGCACACATACATCTTTTTTCCAATTTATTTGTTTAATTTGAAATCTCTTCCTTCAGCATAGAACAAAGTATGAGGTACTTCTAAATCCTGACACAAGAGTATCTAATATTTTTCTTTCAGCTTAGTGGTATACAGTAAAACAACAAACAGTAAGCACTAAGAGCTAAATTATTCTGAAATTGCTTACACAGAACTCCAAACTACTTGTCAGAAGATTTTAAGCAATAGATATTAGGAAGACAATGCATATATTTACATGAATCTAAGAACATTTTGTAGCTTCTTACAGCTGAAATACACTGGGCCATAATAAGCCTCTAGACAACACTCAGATCATTTCTGTAATTTAAATCTCTTTTGTAATAACTTCATAGAACAGCACAGACATCAAAACATCCAATTTGTGTTGGCAGCAAGAAGATTCCATTATTCATTCATTCACTTTGAGATCCTTAGTTGCAATCCAAAGAAACTGTTCTAGCTCATTAAAGCAGATAAAAATACTATATTAAAGGGTATAAGCCTCGGAATTTCTGGTAAAGTCACAGAAGCAGGCTTGATGGCCATTCTTCCAGAAAAAGTTTTCAAAATAAGATGCAAAATGATGCCAATATCACAGCTACCAAAAGACACAAGGCCACACAGCTTACCCTGGGGATTCCAGGTACTGAAGACAAATTCTGGTGTCTTCTAGACCGTGTCTCTGAAAAGCTGGATGTCACTGCCTAGGTGATATGTCGGCATGTGGCTACAAAGTATGATGACTAGGGAATTAAGCTTCTGGGCTCTCTGCCACTGAGAGTAGTAGGCTCAGAAGGTGAAGAATTCCCCAAACCAAGAAAGCTTTACAAAGGTGCCAAAGAGTCAAAATAAATGACCAGTGCCTCCAACAAGCAAAAGGGAACTAAATACAAACTGAGAAAATGATGAGGAAAAATAAAAACAACATGTTAAGCAACAAATTTGTGTGGAATCTGCAGTTTGCTGGGAAAGGCAGAATAAAAATCAAGCAGATAATCCCATTAATAAAGATATCATTGTAGATCCCGTAAGATACAAAGGAGAGAGACCAGGTTTTCTGACAGCTGGTATCAATGGAACCCAGCTTGAACTGGGGATCCAAAAGACTCCTTGAGGAAATGATCTCTGACTTGAGTCTGAGGAAGGAATGAGGTAAGCAGACAAAGAGAGTTGAAGAATGTTCTAGAACATTCCAGACAGGGGAAGCACATAGGTAGAAGGCTTGTGGTGAGAGGGAACACAGGGACTCTGAGGAAGTGGAAGAACCATGTATTTGTTCTAGATTCAGGTTGATTGAGAGGGGAGTGTTGGAAGTAAGGTTTGAACAGTAGATGGAGTGAGATGAAATATGAGACCATATGTCTTTCTTCATTAGGAAAGCAAATATGGAAGGCCTGAACTGGAGAACTCTATAATAATCAGATCACTCTGAATGTTGCGTGCCAAATGGGAGGCTGTGGACATTGTGTGGTTCAGGAGAAAGGTGACAGTAGTCTCAGCCTCATGCAAGACACATGGAGAAAGCCCACAGCCTGTTGACAGTATTGTCACTCTTACTTCATTCAAGTTTATGTTCTATTTTATTTTATTTTACTTTATTTTTTTTAAGATTTTATTTATTTATTCATGAGAGACAGAGAGGCAGAGGCAGAGGGAGAGGGAGAAGCAGGCTCCCCTCTGAGCAGGGAGCCTGATGCAGGGCTCGATCCCAGGACCCTGAGATCATGATCTAAGCTGAAGGCAGACACATAAGTGACTGAGCTTCCTGGGCACCCCTTTGTTCTATTTTAATCAGTTTTCCCATATCTAATATTCTGCAAAATTGAATTGTATACTTTCTCCCAGTTTTTCCGATTTTGAGACATTTAATACCATAAATATTCCCTTTTTCTTTTCTTTTTTTTTTTTTTTGAAACTGCATCTGGGATAATATTACAGAATATCTTCAATTCATAGCCTAATGCATTTGGACAAGATGAAATCCCTCGAAATTCAGAATTTATTATAAAATGCATAGTGGTTTCCAAACAGTAGTGCATGACCCAGGAATTACAGCATTTATCACTGCTTTTCAGACTTCCACCCAAAAATTGCCTTACCCTGGCTCCTGTATCTACTAACTCTTCCCCAATTAATTCTTAGTTAATTTCTGCATAAATAGCAATAGAAACCTCTGTAAGAATTCCATTAATTTTTTTCTTCAATTACTTAAATTTCATTAGAACTAAAGATTTCTTTGCATTAAAGCAGCCTGAAGCATTAGATTAAAAAAGTGGGGTTTGGAGCCAGAAGTCCTGACATTAAGCTCTGTTTCCATCACTTCCAAGATATTTGACATGTTGCAAATTTTTTGGTTTTTCTCAGCCTTTGCCTTCTCCACTGCAAAAGTAGCATGACAGGATCTCCAAATGAGTGGCAGCAAACACAGAACAAAAGGATGTTTCATCAAAATGATTTGCATATTGTAAAACCAGAGAAGCATGAGTTGTGACTAAACATGAAGATAATCTACTAAATACATAGGGCACGAGATGCAGAAACACTGGGGTTCTTTTTTTTTTTTTTAAGATTTTATGTATTTATTTGTCAGAGACAGAGAGCACGAGCAGGGGGAGCAGCAGGGAGAGGAAGAGGGAGAAGCAGACTCTCTGCTGAGCAGGGAGCCTGACACAGGGCTCCATCCCAGGAACCTGGGAGCATGACCCAAGCAGAAGGCAGACTCTCAACCAACTGAGTCACCCAGACATCCCAGAAACTTTGGGGTTCTTGCCAACAAAGACAATATCAAAAAAAATTTTTTTTTCTTAAGATTTCATTTACCTGGGGTGCCTGGGTGGCTCAGTGGGTTAAAGCCTCTGCTTTCGACTCAGGTCATGATCTCGGGGTCCCGGGATCAAGCCCCACATTGGGCTCTCTGCTCAGCAGGGAGTCTGCTTCCCCTTCTCTCTCTGCCTGCCTCTCTGCCTACTTGTGATCTCTGTCTGTCAAATAAATAAACAAAATATTAAAAAATAAAGATTTCATTTATCTATTTGAGAGAGAGAGAGAGAGAGAGAATGAGCAGGAAGGAGAGAGCGAAGTAGGCTCGCCCTGAGCAGGGAACCCAACCATGGGGCTCCATGCCAGGACTCTGGAATCATGACCCAAGCCAAAGGCAGATGTTTAACCAACTGAGCCACCCAGGCACCCCAGGATACAAAAACTTTGCAGCATTTTAACAACATGCACAAAAGAGACCACAGTGAATGGTCTTGAATGTGACTTGAGCTCCTTTTCCGGAACTTCTGCTGTTCGTCTCTGATCTCAGAGCATGTGAAAACCCTGAGTCAGCCCACAGCAGCCTCCGAGGTGGGCTCTGTCCTAGAAAGCAATCCAGGTGGTAAATTTAAAGAGGCAAAGAGTAAGCAAGTCCTAACTCTCCATAACAATGAACACTCAGGTTCCTCCAGTGCACTGTTTTATCTTCTTTTTTTTTTATTTATTCATTGGGTATTAATAATATTCTTCAGTTCAAGGCACATTATTATCATTGATCCCTAGGAGGCTCTCTAGGTTCAATATTTAGTTATTCCATCTTATCCCTATCTCCAATGCAACCATTCTGTTGTGTTTATTCCTTTTGAGTTTTAAGTGCTTAAAAAATAGCATGTCTGATTTTGTTAGCATTTATGTCAAACCATGAAAATCCTTACAGATCTCATTCAGCTTCTATCTTTCTGGATGAAGCTTTTTTTGTTTGTTTGTTTTTTAAAAACCCAATCTTATTTCTATGTATACATCAGATGTGTTCTTTCCGGTGCTTCCTAATAATCCATGGTGGTCTCCAAGTCTATGTACCCAAACTGGCACCAACTTCCACCACTGTAAAGGACATTGCAGCTAGTATCTTTATACTTTTCATGCTCTAAATATGAGATTTTTTGGATACCTTCTCAGGAGCAGAACTTCCAGGTCATAGCACGTGCATATACTTAATTGGTATATATCATGCCAGACTGTTCAGAGTGAGTATAACAATCTACCTCCTCAGGAACCTTCCTGTGTACCAGGTTCCCTAACAACACTCAGCATTACCCAGCTTTCTAATTTTTGCCAATTTCACATTGTTAATTTAACCTGCCTTCTGATTATTATCTTTAGCATGGCTTCACATACATGTTGGTTTTGAGAGTTTTCTTTTCTGTAAATTACTTGTTCATATTCTTTGTTGTCCTACTACAGTCACTGACTTAGCAACTTACAGAAACTCTTTTCCTAATTATTAATCCCTTGCCGGTTTTAGATATTGAAAACATGTACCCCCAGTTAGTCATATATTAATCTGGCCCATGGTAGCCTTCATGAATGGAAAGCTTTAATATTCAGCTATGTACGGTTATGAACATTTTCTTTTTGAATTTTTTGAACCGTTTCACTATGCCTAGGCTATAAGGATTATCTCATACATTCCCTTCTATCAGTTCTATGTTTTTCCCTTTCCAATTTATTTATTTTTGTTAATTTTGGATTTATTTGAGAAAGAGAGAAAGAGCACACAAGTGTGCACAAGACCCAGAGGAGGAGGGAGGGCAGAGGGAGAAGGAGAGAAATCCTCAAGCAGCCTCCTTGCTGAGCACAGAGCCAGCAAAGTCCTGGGCTCAACCCCAGGACCCTGAGATCACCACCAGAGCCGAAATCAAGAGTCAGATGTTTAACTGACTGACCCACCCAGGCGCCCCTCCCTTTCAAATTTAGATTTATAATTTATCTGGAGGTCACTCTTAATTTGGGGTTAGGTAGGGATCCAATTTAATTTTTCTGCATATAGTGAGCCAGCTTCTCCCCAAAAAAACTTCAACTAAACAATTCTCACGGATTTGTAGTAATTCCTTTAAAGTGGATTAAATTTCCATGGATACAGGAGTCTCTTCTGAGTGTGTTATTTTCTTCCACTTATCTGTTTATCTGATCGTACACTGATAGCCCATTGCTTTTAGCACTTTGGCCTTGAAGTATATCTTAATACCTGACAAGGCAAGCTGTCCATCTTTACCGCTTCTCATTCAGGCACAGACAGCCATGGACTTTTAGTCACCTCTACAGATTTCACTGCAAGTTTAGTAGTTTCTGCAAACTATTTAACTGGAATCTGGATTGAAATTGCATTGCATTGCATTTATATACTAAATTGAAGGAAATCTACATCTTAGTAATATATATTCATCCCATCCAGGAACATGAAATGTCACCCCATTTAGTCAGATTATGTTTTATATCCTTTACTAGAATTTTAAAGCATCAGGAAATTCATGTGAAACTTGGAAATAAAGCCAAAAAGATGCATGGAACATGCTTTCAGTATCACTTGAGAATAAAGACCACAAAAGCAAAGGATAGCTATGAATACACTTGGTTTATCTCACTGTTTACTGTTAATAAAAGGTCCCAGATTTGGTGAGGTTACATGTTAATTTCTAGAATTTCATCCAGGAGATGCAAACAATTTTGTGTCTGATGAAACAGGGAACTCCAAAGACTTAAGGTGGGTGGTACATTTATTTTATAACCAATCACCAACCTTATCTTAATATTTCTCTAACCTTGCCTATAAGGGCTTTGTGGACTCACCATGACATGATGGGTTCCCTCATTAATTAATGAATCTAAAATCTTTGACAGAGGTTCATTCTCCATTTACACAAAGGTCATCATTTCATCTTTTTGAATATTTCATTTTGGCAACTTTCTCCATAAACGTCTTCCATGTGTTACCTTAACTCCAGGATATTTCATAGTTTCATTGCAATTAGGAATGGAATATTACTTTTCCAGAGTTTTCTGATCATTGCTGGTATAGAGAAAAGCTTTCTTATTTTTGAAGGTTGATGCTGTATCCATCAACCTTGCTAAACTCTTATATTGGTTTTAATAGCTTCTCTCTGGATCTTTTCAGTTCTCTCGAGCAGTCAATCATAATACCAGCAATTAATGGACAGTTAGATACTGTACACGATTCTTTTCTTTTTAAAGATTTTACTTATTTGAGAGAGAGTGAGAGAGCACAAGTGGGAGGGAGAAGGAGAAGCAGATCCCCGTCAGGCAGGGAGCCAGATGTGGAACTCAATCCTATATCCCTGGGATCATGACTAGAGCCCAAGGCAGGTACTTAACCGATGGAGCCACCCAGGTGCCCCTACACTACTAAATTTTAAAGGTAGGTAAAACAGGTAAATTCCTAGAAAATTATTAAATGCCAACACTCGTCCTAATTTTGCATGTACTTCTCTCTCTTTTTTTTTAATTTATTTGACAGAGATCAAGGTAGGCAGAGAGGCAGACAGAGAGAGAGGAGGAAGTAGGCTCCCTGCTGAGCAGAGAACCCGATGTGGGGCTCGATCCCAGGACCCTGAGATCATGACCCTAGCCGAAGGCAGAGGCTTAACCCACTGAGCCACCCAGGCGCCCCTGCATGTACTTCTCTTAAGCATGATCCTAGTTTTAGCTTCTGATTCTTAATCAAAATCCATATTTATGGTGTGACTGCCCATAAATGACCTCATTTGATATCAGCCTAAATCTGGTAAGGTCAGGGTCATGCCTGTTATACACTGAAGGAAATAAATACATGAAGGATCAGGGCATTGTGAGAAGTCAGAGCTCTAGCTGCAGTGGGTGCTTGTCAGTACAAGGTTCTTATGCCTTGAAATCAGGTATAATTTCTGCAGCAGAAACTTCCATGTGTCCCTCTACCTCTATTCTCCAGGGCGTTATACTCCCTAGCAAGTTCACAAAAAATAGGGTTGATCATAGCGAAGAAGTATTCAACAGCTAAGAGGGCAAAAGCAGTCCCACAAAGTTTATTTTTGTCCCCCTTAGCTCCAGAAAGGAAGACTGAGCTGTTATTGTGGAAAAGTGGGAAAAACAAACTGAAGTCTTCTCATCAAAGATCTGCCTTCCTCTAGAGTCTGAAGGAGAGAACCAGGCTCCTGTAACTGACTTGGGCAGACTTTAAGATCTGCTATGGTAGGGTGGCCAGATCTGGCAAATAAAAGCAGAGGTCATCCAATTAAATTTGAATTTCCAGTAAAATAATAGATACTATTTTAACAGACGCATGTCCCATGCAGTATTTAGGACATGATTGTCATAGAAAAGAATCCATTGTTTATCTAAGATTCAAATGGGACTGAGAATCCTTTATTTTCTCTGGGAGTCCTAGCTCGCTTGAGATGAATGCTCATTTGCTAAGAGTGAAGTGGCCCCATTTCCAGGAGTTTTTAGTGTTAACATAGCCCTATTCCCAAAGGTATAAAAACGCTAACCCCATCCTTTATTGAAAGATATTGTTTCAAAAGACTGATATGTGTGGTTCCAGGAGATATCAAAGAATCAAGATTTTAATTTCAATTATCTTTTACTGTCACTATAATTAAAAAGCTTCAAAATTCAGTTCTTCAGAAAATTCAACCCCTTACAACATGCCTTCTCTTCAGTCAATGCAACTTAAACGACCCTCATGAAGACATGATTCAAATCGCCACTTTCAAACAATCCATTGCTATTCTCGAACGTGCTAACAGACTCAAACTCACTCCTCGAAGGAACCGTCACAAAGATGCCTGTCGAGAGCACATCAGCCAGATGGGAACCTTCTAATATGTCACCACATGACACTTGTCAATTGTATCCATCTTTTCCCTAAAATGTTAGACTTTTCTTTCTGCCTTAGGAAGTTTTTCTCTACTCCTTTTAATACTGTCATTTAACTTTATATGTTTAATGCATTAAAATCTCTAATAAGTTAATAAGTTAATATTAACTCTAACGAGTTAATCTAATAGAAGATTAGCTCCTATTAATCTAATAGAAGATTAACTCATTTTTATATCATTGCCAAGTGGTTAACACAATAGAAATATAATTTTTAAAAAGTATTTTGTTGGTAATTATAATTTATTAGAGGTGTAATGTAATGGAAAATGGAGATGATATATATTATTTTATTATATATTATATTTTAGTGTACATATCAATATACTGTATTATTATTAAATAATGAATTTTGTATTAATTAATATTAATAATATTAATAATAATAATACAATATTAATTAATATTAATAATATGACCTATTTATATATGTAATATATAAATATATTATATTATTGTGTTATATGCAATATAAAATATATATAGTATATGATATATATCATATATTATTATATAAATATAAATTATATTATAAAATACAAAGTGTAAAATTATATGTAATAAATTATGTTATAATATATAATATATTAATATATATTATCTTGATTATCCATATATTATATATTATGTTATATTATTATATAATATATACAATATAATTATATATTATAAATATATAATGTAATTATATATTATATATCATATATGTATATCATCTCCATTACACACACGTATATATACTATATATTAGTATACATTACATATACTCCATATATATTATAATCTTCACAGCAACTCTGAGAGATGATTATTAGCTCTTTAATATAGATGAGGAAGCTGATGCTCAGAAACACTAAATAAACCATTCAAGGTCCCCAAGCGGTGACCAGCAAAGCTGACCAAGGCCATCTCAAGTTCATGCTCTTGCACTGCCTCCCTACTTGCTCTGATGACCCCGGGTGGCAGGCGCACCCAGGCCCATTCCCCATCTCTCCTCCCCTGCTTCCCTTCTCATCCGAGGCTGGGAGAGCACACGCTGCTTTTCTGGCTTCTGTCAAGCTAGAGCAGACCACATGACACTTCTGGAAGCAGAAGCTGACCGGGGTTTCTGGAAAATCTCTGTTCTCATGATCCAAGGGACAAAAAGGAGTGATTACTCTTCCCCTCCTCTCCCTGCCAAGGTCAGATCAACAGATCTGTCGATGGGAGAGGTAGCCGTCACCTTGGGACGACTATTAAAGTAAGACTGGATGATCAACAGAGCAGCCACCCAACCCTGGTATTACTGAACACCTGAACCAAGACAGCAGCATCTCCCTTGACTTTTTATGAGGTAAGGATAAAACCACTTACTCACCTTTGGTCCAGGTGTGAATTTCCTTTCCGTTCTAATTATCCAGGTATTAGGGATTCTTAACAGAGTCAAATTCAACCAGCATATACTGAATGCCTAATACTTCGGACTCGTTGTCAGACATCATCATCATTTAACCCTTTCACACCATCCCTGTGTGGCGGGGATTTTTGTACCTTTCACAGAACTGTGGTTCAGAGCAGCCTGTACAAAGCGACACACAGCTGGGGACAAAGTTGGGATTCAAATCTGTGTCATGGGAATCTGCTGTTAGGCTTCTCTCTTTTAGCTCTCCAGAAACACGCCTATGATTCTGAAAGGGCAGTTTGGTTTCGTTTTGAAAGTATGCATTTCACTGGAATTTTCCAGTTTTCAGAAACAAAGCATCATTTTATAAGGAAGTTCCACTTTTACCCAAACTCAGGGTCCTTAAATTCCCTGAGTACATTATCTGGCTCATGGGTGTTTATTTTCCCATCGAGCAAGCTGTGCTCTCTGCCATGGAGAAATGATCTGTAGGAAAACAAAGACCGAAATCAAAGGAAGAATCACAAAAAAAAAAAGAGAGAGAGAGAGAGAGATAGAAAGTACGAAGCAATTGCTACTCTAAATGTGAGCAAACATGAAATACGGTGGTAACAGTCGCATCTCAGGCGGGCAGAGGATGGAGTATACAATGACCGAGGATTCCCTTACAATTACGTTTTACCCTGAATTCATAATACTCCACTGACTGACAATCCCTCTCTATACAGAGAATTTCACAATGGAGGAAAAGAAAAATCAGTTGTAATCTTAAAAAAAAAAAAAAAGTACTATGGAATGGGGGAAGAAAAGATTCATGCCTGTAACAAGTTGTGGAAAGGCATTGCAAAGTCAAAGAGAGCTGAGTAACTACTCCTTTGCCCACTGTCTTAATAGGATAAATTCCTCCGGGGTCTTAAAAGATAATGAGCACGCCAATTATTGTCTCAGGGCACAGGAGAAGGGCGAGGAATGACTGCTGTTTTCAGATGTAATAACACAAGCTGCACAAGTCAGAAATGTCATCTTCGAGGAGTCGTTCTTACTTGAGCAAAGAGATGTTAATCACAGGTGAGTCTCGCCAGTGGCTCTCCAATCATAGGAGTCAGAGCTCGTTTGCAGTTCAAGGAAGATGCTCTCATATCAAATCTGCTGCTAACGAGGAACCACAATAAGGAGACTTGCAGCTCCCATAAATCTTTTGACTTCCAAGTCAGTTGTGTATTTGTCCTCCTCGGCAGAGAGCACATATTTCTACTGCTTGCAGGGCAGATTCAAATAGATGCCCCAGACAGAGGAAGATAACGGTGATGCATGAATGGGAGCTGCTCTGCGGTCGGTCTTTTGACGTAATAATAATTGCTATTTATATTCTACATTAAGAATAATTTTCAAGTGCAAATACCACATTCTGTTCAAGTCTATTAAGTTTCCAGGGGATGTAACAGAGGCATTTGGGTGTTCAGCACTCCTCTGAAGTTCTTTCCGTTTCTATCGCTGTTCACTCTGGGCTTGGAGCCTTAATTTTTTTTTGTTTAACTGAAGAAATTTAAAACCCACCAAAAAACTTGAAAGAAGAGAATAAATCCCATTCATCTCAAGTCATCAAAATGTTAACATTCTGTCACACTTGTTTTTTTTTTTTTAAGATTTTATTTTATTTATTTGTCATAGAGAGAGAAGCGAGAGCAAGCACAGGCAGACAGAGTGGCAGGCAGAGGCAGAGGGAGAAGCAGGCTCCCCGCCGAGCAAGGAGCCCGATGCGGGACTCGATCCCAAGACGCTGGGATCATGACCTGAGCCGAAGGCAGCCGCCCAATCAACCGAGCCACCCAGGCGCCCCTGTCAGGCTTGTTTTAATGACCATTTAGTCCTTCTCTTCATCCTCTCCTTCCTTCCCCCTTTCCTTCCTTTCTTCCTATCTTTCCTTCTATATCTGGGCTAAACTTCTATTCTCTTACATAAGAATAAATACACTTTTTTTTTTTTTTGCTGAAACATCTGAGAATAAGTTACAAGACACCATGTCAGTTCATCCCTAAATATCACACATCTGTTCAAGTGAGTGTTCTACATAACCACACATCACTCTCACTTAACCACCTTCAAGTTTCCCCAACTAACCAAAATTGTCTTTTAAGATGCTTGGCTTTTTGCAATCTAGGATCAAATCAAGGTTCACACATTACACATGGTCATGTCTATTTAATACCTTTAATCTCTTTAAGAAGAGCGCTCAGCTTTTTGTTTCTGTTTTCATGACATTGAAAAATTCAAGACAGTGGCCTTTTATTATGCACCCGCATTCTGTATTTAATTCTTCTTCACCATAAGGTTCAGGTTAATTATTTTGACCCAAATGCTACAGAGTACACAGGAGATATTATCTATCTCCTACTGTACCTCCATCTTTTATAGGAGTTAATTTTCCTTGGCAATTAAGACACATAATCCATGGGATAATACACTGTCCATGCAAATATCCTAACATCTTATTTAAAAATTTTTGTTTTATTTTATGATCTTTGCTTGAATTACATTTGGCAGCAAAATGGTGACTTTTAAAAAACCCCTCCTTTTTTCTACACATATTAGTAACTCTTTACTAAGCAGAACAGCTTCTGCCTTTTTATCGCCCCCTCTCTCCTCCCTATTCTCTCTCTGTATCATTATAGATTTATATTCAATGTGATATAATCCATTACCATCATTATTCTTTTCAGTGTTCAAATTGTCCCATTTTGGCAAGTGGAAGCCCCTTCATCCTAGCCTCTGTTATTCTTTTGACGTGACCCCATTAGTCTTTGAGCACTTCATTGCTTTAGGGCATAACAAAAATATCCCAGACTGCTCTTGTATTTTTCTTGCCTAAACCAGGACTCAGTCATGGCTATGGGAAAACCTTAGTTCTTTTCAGTTCAAGCTAATATTTGTGTGTTCTAACCACTCTGAAGAAGTAGGACAGACCACCCCACCCACCCACCCACCCAAATGTGGTTTGAATGTCAGGACCAATGACAGAGCCAGAAGGTATGGAAATATTTATTACTTACATAATGAGGCTTTCTGGGGAGAGCAGGGCAGGCTTCCGGAGCTGGCTGAAAATGCCTTTCAGGAGAGGGAGAGGGCACTGGCGTGGGTCTTTACGGTAGTCAGGGGTTGGGACTGACATGAGGACTTGTGTGCACAGACAGAATTTATGTGGTTTGAATTTCCCAGGAGTACCAAAGGAGGAAGACCCAGACTTTCCCATCAGTTTGTCCAGAAGCAGGGCAGAAGGTGAAGCTTAAGATGTTAGCAGTCAAGCATCAAAAAACGGAGCCAGATTCCTAATTACACTGGATTATACTTAGATGCTTTTATATAAGTCTATGAGATAGAGATCTGTTACATCGATAATACATGTGTGCAAAGCTCCTGCAGGGGGCGCCTGGGTGGCCTAGTCATTAAGCATCTGCCTTCCACTCAGGTCATGATCCCAGGGTCCTGGAATCAAGTCCCGCATCAGGAGGGATCCCTGCTCTTTGGGAAGCCTGCTACTCCCTCTCCCACTTCCCTTGCTGGAGTTCCCTCTCTTGCTATCTCTCTCTCTGTCAAATAAATAAATTAAATCTGGGGAAAAAAAAAAACACAACCACTCCTGCAAGGGCACAGGTGAAGTTCATGGAATAATAATACAAGGCACTTCTAGCTCTTGGAGGGGGAGTGGACCTCCACCTCCATAAATACAGCATTATCATCAAAATCATTATTCCTTTCTAAGGTCCTTAACATTTTTAAATTGCTTCCAAGTCAGGTATGGACAGGGCTTTCCATTTTCTGTTTAGAAAATCAACTTTAGAAAGGCTACGGGTATTCATGGTGTCAGAGAGCTCCTAAAAGGGTCAAAAGATTTTTAACTTCTCTCTCAGCCAGGACATCAAGACGATTCTCAGAGCCTTTATGTATCAAATGTTAGGTTAGAGCAGCTCATCATTAAATGGGATTAATAAAAATAACCGTCACATTTACACACTGAGAAAATAAAGTTACAGATCTTTGTCAAAATGTATAATGTTAACAACAATTATAATAGCGGCCAACACAGACTGAACGCATTTAAGTTCCAGGAACTCTTCCAAACACATTACAGTCATCCTCATCCTAAGTCATGGAATTAAATATTATTATTACCCCCAATTTTGCAATGAGGAAGTTGAAGCCCAGAAAGGTTAACCGATACGATCAGTATCTCACAGTGAGTAAGCGAACGAGCAAGGATTCAAACACGAAGCAGGAAGATAATGCTGAAAAATAAACATTTCAAAGCTGTATTTTTGTTCTCAAAGTAGAGCACAGATTGATTTCCACCAAATATAGGAAGTGCCAAACTGGCTCAGATTTTAGACTAGTGAGAACAAACTTTTATTCTGCTCTATTTCATTTTTACCTCAGAGTATCAGGGGGAGAGCCTCCAAGAAGACAAGCAACCAAAAGACTATACATTAGTCAGATAGGTTGTTTGGACATTTCCAATCCAGAGGATTACATCAGCAATCAATTTGTTGCATGCCCTGTTGGGTTCCCAAGGTTACTTTCCCCTGCTAAAATCCAGACACAGTTACAAAGGACAATGACAGAGGCATTGATTTCAACAGTTGCCATATTGATGGGTTAAAAAAAATTGTTCAACCACTGTTTGACCTTCAACTTTGGAGATCTCAATACAACACATACAGTGTTAGGTTCCATATGATGTATATTTTTCAGAGCCTTTTCATACATGTCACATTTAATCTTAATAACCCGGTGCTACTGACAGAAAACTGGCATAAACAAACATGGAGTGAGTATCTTTTGTAATCCATGTATACACTGAAGTAAAGGGAGTGTGGCAGATACCTGTTACGATCCCTTGGCGCACAACTCTGCATGAACAGCTGTGCCCACCAGCTGTGCCACAGACATTACCTTTGACAAAATGACACATCTCGGCGGTGATGCCTTTCACTTGCTTTCTGTCCACAGGGATTGTGAGTTCTGCTGGGTCATGCGCAAAGCTGGAATGCAAGGGAGTCAATGCCCTTGGAGCAACCTTTAATCAGCAGGTGGTGGGAAGTGGTAAATAAAGGCTCCTTTTCCCCCATCCCTGGTGGATGATTCCAGGGTACATTTCCTATAACTCGGGTGGGGTTATAGTGAGCCTCCAGCTGCTGTCATCCATTTTCTTAAAAAGTATCTCTGAATAGGCTTCCTTCCTTCCCTGTTTTACTCTTTCCAATCCATCAAGCCTCTTCTGCTTTATTGGATTTGGATACAATTGTTCATTAAGAGTTATAATATATACATCCAAAAAAGTTGCATTCCTGGGGAGCCACTCATCATGCCCTTGGCACAGGTTCTGCTTTGAGGGGGAACATCTAAGCAAAGCCCGAGAGTTTGAGTAACTTACAAAAAAAAAAAAAAAAAAAAGCCACTTAACGTTGGAGTCTAGAGTATCTGTCAGATCTCAAGATCTAGGTCTTCTATTCCCTTATGGGATGTGGATTAAAGGCACGGGTTCTCAAGCAGATTCACCTGGATGAGAAACTAGCCAAGACATCTTGAGAACGGACCTTGATTTTTCTGAACCTCAACTATGACATTGGAATATAACAAAAATAACAACAAGTGCCAATCTTTATTATGTCTATGGGTTCTAAATGCTTTACATTTATTAATCTACTGATCATCACCATAACCTAATGAGATATATAGGAGTATTGTCACCACTTTATAGACAAAGAAATGAATACAGAAAGGTTACTAGGACCAAGGTCACAGAGTAAGTGAGTGGCACATGAGGGATTCCACCCCCAGACAATCAACCTCTAGGGCTCATACATTTAAGCACCATCTATTACCTTTACTGCTTCCTCACAGCGTTTTAACGTTAAAATGTAATAATAAAACAAAAACATATAGCATTTAGTACCACAGTAAGTGCACAGGAAATGCTTTCCAATATTAGCTTAAAAAGAAAAACAATTTTTTTCAAAAGTTCAAAAGTGTGAATCCTGATAGAAAAGACTGACAACAAGTAATCTTTTTCCGTCCATTTATCCTCATTTCTCTGATTTCTTCTTTTCTCAGACTCTCTACCATTAAAGTATTGCCCTTCCATCACTCTGACGTGGTGATGTTTTATGTTTCCCTCAGTCCTGGTCCCCAGTCACCTTCCCCAACTTCTCCCATTTCTTCCATTCAAATCCCATTTTTCTCAATTTCAAGGCCACTGACCCATCAGCATGAGAAACATCAGAGACAATTTATTTCCTTGACATTCCCTTCAGAATGTCACCAGCAAAAATGTTTTTATGGTATTTGCCACAAAGCACCCCAAAATACATGCTGAGACACGCTTAGTATTAGTCAGATCCTTTAGTACGTAAATGGAGGCTTCTCAGCAGTCTGAGGCGATCAGCAAAAAGGATAGCCTGGTGGCGTGGGTGCTTGCCTACAGTCTCAGAGACGACCGAAAAGAGCAAATAAACTAAATAAACACTTTATTTGAATCACTGGCAAGATCTTCGCTTTCCTTCTAATTAATAGTCTAAATGCTAATTCACTTACCTTAACCTTTCCTCGCAAATTATACCACTGAGAATAATATACATATGCAAAAGAGTCACGCTGGGAGCTGTAATTAAGGCCCTCGACAACTTCTCTGATTACTACATTTTTCACAAGCACCAAGAAATGTTGGAAGCATGGTCGGCATTGCTTCCCCCTTGGGGAAGAAGACGGCTTATAGAAACCTGAATGATTCTGGTTGGTGATCACTCATAAAACATAAGCAGATGACAAAGGTCCAGAGTTGATGCACTCTGTCTCCTTAGGCAACTTTGGATTACCCTAAATTTTAGGAAAGCGTTATCTATAGTAGCTTTACTCTTCTTTAGCAGAGTATGAATTAATCCAATTTAGTTTAATTATGGGAAGGTATTTCCCAATGAAGAAATATCCCCAGATACAATATGCAAATGTGTGGCGTGCCTGGGATGTCTCAGTTCATTGAGCCTCTGACTCTTGATTTCAGCTCAGGTCATGATCCCAGGGTTGTGGGATCGAGCCCCACGTCAGGCTCCACACTCAGCATGGTGCTGGCTTGGGATTCTCTCTTTCCCTCTCCCCCTGTCCTTCCCCCCACACACCCTCTCTCTAAATAAATAAACAAAATCTTAAAAAAAAAAAAAACGTCAACTTGTAATTTAATCGCTTCCATTAAACAATTTTTTCAAAGGGGTTGTCATGGTGACACTTCTTCCAAGGTTTGCAGTAATTCCTCTCTTCCTACGGCAAGCAGCTGTGCTCTCACTTTTTGGACAATGGTTAATTAATAAAAAATTAATCTACACGTTAATGTGTATCTATATATCACTAAAATATTCTCCCAGCTGAGCAGTTTACATATTGTTTGCTCTTTCAGTCAACTTGTTTCAAATGAGTAATTAAAGGAAAAGCAAAACTCTGAGGGCTGGTAGCACCCAGGTATTAAATGGTCTGTGGGTTTGTCTAAAGTTAAGGATGTGCATTCCCTTGCATCTTGGGTGATACTGTTCTCTTGTTACATACCAGTGTGCCTCAGTGGTAATCATGTAAATGTCTATAATTTCAATCTTGGATGGTTATTTTAGTGAACTCAAATATAGATTCCCATATTAAACGTTCCAAAACATTTTGTCCTCTACAGCTTTATCCCTTGAAGAAGTTGCACCGTCCTTTAAAATATAATGAAATAAGATTTTTTTTTTTAAGAGGGGAATTTTTAGCACCACTTTTATAGAGCACTCTTGGTGCAGGAATCAAAATTATTAGCAGTGCCTTTTTTGCTTGTTTTAAGAGACTCTTCATTTTCGGCTGATGGTTACATCTCTAAATAGATTTCACGCTCCCCGCTCAGAGGCAGAAAAGAACACATAGCTCTTTTAACATTCAAATAACCATCTCTGCACTCATCATCACCAAAGTCCAATATCTATCCTGGAACCTATTAAATTAACTACAAAATCTGTGCCGATCTCAAGTTCTCAAAGAAAAAACATGGCTGTGGGGACATCTCACCCCCTTTTATCCCTCTATTCTAAATAATGTTTTTACATTCCAGAATGTACCTGAAAGGATTTTAAAGTCTGGGGTGTGTGTGTGTGTGTGTGTGTGTGTGTGTGATCCTATGGTTTCATCATGACTGCTCTCAATGACAAAGGACAGTCCTCTCTACATGAAGAGAGATCGGAGGGTAGAGAACTACCACTTGGTAAAAGGCCCAGCTTAAGGTTTATCACCACGTAGCCACGGGATGTTCAATTTACTACATTTCGAGAACAAGAAAGGGATTACTCACAAAACCCAGTTGAAGACGGTAAAAATTCAAGAGGGAAAATGCCGTCGGAGGAATGCGCTTGGCACCAAAGGTAAGTGGGGATCTACGAGAGTAGCCAAAGTTTGGAGGTCAGAAACCAGGTCATAAAGCAAGTAACAGATACAGCTAGGCAATCAGCTCAGAGGACACCTGCACACCAAGGGTCACGCATCCCCACTGGTTCTTAAAGACCTACCATGGCAGTGGGGACTGGCAGGAAATATTCAGGAGAGATTAAAGCTTATCTTTCTGAAACTTTCATGGCTATCCAGAGCTGGGTACTACCCAAAAATCATCCTATGCTTCTGGAAGACACACAGTTAACGAAGGAGGAGGACGTTTTTATAAATATGCTTCTCAATTCTAGGATGCCGTCATTTGAAAGGAACGTTCTGCCTAGACCATACATTACATCACAGCAGGGGGACCTGTTAGGTGCCATACATTGTTCTCACATGTATTCATTTAGTGCTGACGTCACCTTTCTCTCTGTATCACCTTCTCCCCAACACCAACATCGCTAGCAGCCATATTGCTAGGAACCATCAGCTCTATTACCAAAGTACCAAATATGTAATTTTAAGCACAAAAGTGTTTCAAATGGTGTCAAGAGTGGCTGCTGCTGAGTCATCTAAGCCAGTGCTTCTCAAACTTTAATGTGCATGCAAGTCTCCTCTGGGAGGATCTTATAAAATTCTGTAGTTCTTGGGTGAGATGTGACGTTTTGCAATTTGTTTAATTTTATCTATTTGGAAGAGAAATAGCATGAGTGGGGGGAGGGGCAGAAAGAGAGGGAAGAGCAGGCTCCCTTGCTGAGCAGGGAGCCCACATGGGGCTTAATCCCAGGACCCTGAGATTGTAACCTAAGGTAAAGGCAGATGCTTAACACCCCAGTGCCCCACACTTTGTCTTTCTAATAAACTCTTCAGTGATGTAAAAACTGCTGATCTATGGACCACACCCTTGATTCCCTTGCTAACTCAGAACCCTCATAATTGTCCAAAATCCGTAATGCTCCTTTAGATTAAAATTCACCCTGGAACTAAGTCAAATTCTCCAAAGGCAAGGGTTCTCAAGCTGGAGTCCATGGGTCTCCAGCTCTGCATCAGACTGCACAGGTTCTAGTCCCAGGCTCTAGGTTCCCCTCCCTACTTCCTGTGTCACCTAGTTATTGAATCTTATGACTCCATTTCCTTATCTTAAAGAATAAGTATAACACAGAACCTGTCTCATCAGATCATTGTAGGCATTAATTAGGATGACCCAGGCAACAGACATCCCATAATACTCAGTATAGTCAGTCATCAAACAACAAATGTCCTTAGAGAACCCTGAGATGAACCTCAGGGACATTGATGAAGACACTGTGATTATTTCTAAAGTGTTCTATGTGCTTATATTTATTGCTCCTCGACAGAGTCCATACCTTTTTTTAGATTCTCACTGGGACTCATAACCCTAAAAAGTTTAAGAACCATTGATCAAGAGTGACCATAGGGCCCAGAACTGCCCTGTGTCCAGAAGATCAGTCTGAGGAAAAGCCAGATTTTGGCATAGCACTGCCAAAGGGCCAAACCCCACTGGATTGGGGGAGCAGGCATAGGAGGAAAATACAGTAAACCAACTCCTTGCTAATTTATATTACTTAAGTGTCATCATCACCATAATCTCATAAGCAAGTGTTGACCCATTGGGATAAAGTTCTCCCTGGGACTCAGGTGCCCCAAATGCATAAAATGACATAGTAAGAAATTCCCTCACTCTCAATATTTAAATAACATTATCTGCATGGTTTAGCATGTCTTAACAAACAGACCCCTCAAAGGATAAGAACATCATGTCACAGAGCTGGGCACAGCAGAGATATGAGAGGACCAAACTAAACGTGTCCTAAACGGCTCATCAGGACAGAGTCAACTGTGGGCAAGGTAGGCAGAAGAAACTATTTCATTGTTCCTGAAGAACTTTCAGCATGACAAAGGTTGTAGGAAGATGGCAAAGAGAGTAGCAAAAGAAAGCTAGGGAAAATTCAAAACTCACCTGTTAACAAATTCCTGGACAATAATTGGCATTGAGAGAACAGCATGGGCCAAAGCTAAGATGAAGGCAAATGATACCTTAAAACCTGCTTTATCAATCTTCTTCCTTACTATTTAGTGGGTGGCTGGGGGGTGGGGAGCCTAGTTTCAGAATAGTTAGAAGGGAAATTTTTAGTACATATTATGGGGAGATATGAAAGCACTGAACGAAAACTCAAAATATCCCTTTTATTGCTAAAACTAGTTTAAAGCAATCCAAAGGACTACACAGAATATTCAAACCTAACACATGTGTTGATTTTTAAGATTGTGAAGTACAGGGATGCCTGGGTGGCTCAGTGGGTTAAGCCTCGGCCTTTGGCTCTTGTCATGGTCTCAGGGTCCTGGGATTGAGCCCTGCATCGGGCTCTCTGCTCAGTGGCGAGCCTGCTTCCTCCTCTCTCTCTGCCTGTCCCTACCTACTTGGGATCTTTGTCTGTCAAATACAAGAATAAAAATCTTAAAAAAAAAGATTGTGACATACATATATGAAGGCAAATACACATGCAAAATTGAGCACTGAAGGAAATATGTTTACTGAAAGTAGTTATAAAATATCACATGAGAAAGTGTATTTTTCACAGATATATACCCAACTATCCAAACCTGAACTTGATTTTAAATTATACAAGTAGACAATGCCACAAAATTTCATTTAGAAGTGTGCAAAATACGGCCCTTTTTGGCAGGAGTTCCACAACCAACACCATCACTCCAGAATAAACGTGTACAGATACCATAAAAAGAATTTCTAGTTTTGGGTATAATACCCAACTTTAATTTTTACAAGAATGACTAAGAAATCATTCTATTAGCTGATGCAATTTGCTAAATTAGATAATTTGCTGAATTTGTGATTATTTTGACATTACCATGCATAGTTAACCCTAAATCCCTAGGTCATGTTCATTTCTGTATAATAAATAATCACACTAAAATAAAATGATAAATTATGGCAATGACACTTTTTCTTCTTAATCATCAACTATCTCCCATATCACAGTTCATTTTACATTTCAACTTGTTATAAAAGACATATCAAAGGGCTTTAGAATAGATAGTTTGTTGCAAAGGGAGATGATCGCATGTCTCGATAATGCAAAACAGAAGCTAAAACAAGTTTTTAAACAACATTAAAATAAAGAAGAAACTGATGCAATTTTATTAAATTGCTAAAAACATCTGACTTGCTTCCACATGACCTGTACTGGTTAAGTCTTGAGGTATCCTATAGCTCATCCACTATACCTCTCCCTTCTATCCTTTTCTGAGAAAATCAGCCCTGCCAAGTTGACCACAAAGAGTAGCTAGACCTTAAAGATGTTTTAGGGCTCAGATATCTTTCTCATTCTTATAATGTGTAGTTTTGTTAATGAAAGCAACTTTCATATGTTTGTCTGATGGGTCTCCAGTCTTTTGTTACGGAAGGCTTTTGAGCTAGTGAGCAAAAAGAAATACTGGCTTACCTAGATCCTTCCTGATGAATTGACAAGGACGAATATATCAGTGTAGATGGTCTGCCTACAGTCTCCCTGATACCAGCAAAAAGTCTTAAAAATCAGAAAATTAGTGATGTTAGACCACCACTTGGCACAGCAGGAATCCCAACTCCCATGTGCTATTCAAAAGGTTATAGTTCAAAAAGGCTGAGTCTACTTTGAAAACTTCATCTACACTGGGAAGACATTCATTGCTTCAGCCCCACCACTGAGGGAAATACAGAGCTAAAAATCAGTGCTCTTAATGTCCCACCCCTCTCTCTAGAAGGAAGGGAACAGGGATGAAAGGAGGAAGGGATGGAGGGAGAAAACAAATATATGAAGCAAACACTGACAGAACAGAAGGAAAAAATGGATACCAACACAATAATAGTAGAAGACTTCAATACTTCATTTTCAGTTATGGATAGAACAACAAGACAGTGTATCAATAAGGAGAGAAAACACTTGAACACCCCAGCCAACAATAGTTGAATACCCATTCTTACCAAGTAGTCATGCAACGTTCTTCAGGATGAACCACATGGTAGGTCACAAGACAAGTTTTAACACATTTAAGAAATCTGGAGCCATACAAAGTGCCTTCTCTGACCAGAAATGGAACAAAAGTAGAAATCTAAAGTAGAAGATACACAGGAAAATTCAGAAATAGATTAAAATTGAGCAACCCACTCTTAAACAATGAGTCGATCAAAGAAGAGATCATAAGGGAATTCAGAGAATATCAGGAGACAGAGGCAAACAAAAATACAACATACCAAAACTTAATGTAATACAGCAAAAGCAGTACTGAGACAGACATATAGAGCAATAAAGATTTACATGAAAAAGAGAAAACAAAATCTCAAGCAACCTAACTTTACACCTCAAGGAACTAAGAAAAGTAGAAGAAATCAAGCCAAAAATGAGCAGAAGGAAAGAAATAAGAAAGATTAGAGCAGAGATGGACAAAATAGAAAATTAGAAAACAAAATTTAAAAAATCAACAGAAGTGAGGTCTTTTTTTTTTTTAAGAGTAACAAAAATAACATTTCTTCAATGTGGCACCAGAAATAGACAACACACAAAAGCAGAGAAATTAAATTCTGTCATACTTAAAAATTTCTATACAACAAAAGAAAAGCTTCTATAACTCAACAATAACGAAACAAATAACTAATTTAAAAATGGGCAAAGGAATTGGATAAACAATTCTCCAATAAGACATACAAATGTCCAACAAGTATATGAAAAGATGCCCAACATCCCCAACCATAAGAGAAATGCAATCAAGACCACACTGAAATATTATTTCATACCCACTAGGATGCCCACTAGCAGAAGAACAGAAAACAGCAAATGTTGGCAAAGAACTGGAAAACCTGGACAGTTCTAGCACTGTTGTTGGGAATATAAAATGGTGAACAATTATGGAAAACACTGTGGAGGGTCCTCAAAAACACTTAAAATAAAATTACCTTATGATATCTAAAAGAATTCAAGGCATAATCTCAAAGAGATATGTACACACCCATGTTTCTAGTAGCATTATTCACAATAACCATGAATGGAAGCCATCCATTGAAAAGCCATTGGCAGAAAAATGGATAAACAGATTCAGTATTTACATATAATGAAATATTACACAGTCTTAGAAAAGAGGAGGAAATCCTATCACATGTGTACAGACATTCACTTTGGAAAGATTAAAAAGTTCTAGGGATCTGTTGCATGACAAAGTGATATATTTAATACCACTGAATTGTACACTTAACAATGAGTAAATTTAATTTCAAGTGTTTTTTTATCACAAGTTTTTAAACATATACTGATGTCTAGGTACAAACCTCAGAGAATATCATTTAATTTGTCTGGGATGCAGAGCGGACACTGGATTTTTTTTTAAATATTTTATTTATTTGAGAGAGAGAATGAGTGGGGGGAGGGGCAGACGGAGAGGGAGAAGCAGACTCTCGCCTGAGCAGGGAGCCTGGTGCTGGGCTCCATCCCAGGACCCTGAGATCATGACCTGAACCCGAGATCAACCAACTGAGCCACCTAGGTGGCCCGACACTGGGATTTTTTAAAGACCTCTTGGTTGTTCATCACCTGCCATACAGAACCATGGACCCAGGGTTTCCACATCTTACTTTTTTTTCAAGAGAAGCTAGAATCAGGATTTTTACACAAACACTTCTGATGTTTTAATGTGGCAATTAACTTTTTAAATGCCATGCAACCCAAACACTCCATTTGCAGCCTCTGGGCTAATGATCTCTGAGTTCCCTACTAGTTTACAATTTCTGCAGATCAAAATCAAGTTTCCTATGTCTCAGTAGCTACCCTCCTTACCAGGTGACTCTCCTGTGGCTTTGGAATCTTTCCTGTGGGAAGTAGTCATCAATAAACTGGGTCAATTTTCGTAAGAGATATGTCATGGTTACAAGTCCTCAGTCCCACGTAGGTTATCATTTGGTCAGGAAGCTGGATTGGGAATCTTTCAATAGCCATTTTAGAGAACCCTGATGTTTAAATTGAATGTTGCATGAACTCCTAAATACAGTTAATGTACAAAATCTGAATTTCTTTGATGTAATCAGAATTGGGGAAGAGAGGAATGAAAGATTATGTTCTACTTCCTATTCCATCAGCAGGTTTTCCTGAGCAGACTCCAAAAATCTTACATCTAGGATCAGGGAAAAGCCTCAGGAGCTAGAGGAGGCAAAGCATCAAACCAAACCTCTTTCTACCCTGTTCCAAACAGAGCAGCATTGTTTTTCTCAGCTGTGCCGAGAATCCATTTCTACTTTTGTTTGAAAAGAGGGTTCAACTGCTTTAGAGAAGGAAGTTAAAAAAAAAAAAAAGGCCTGATCTAGATAAGGGTATCTAGTATGCTTGTTAATTTTTCAGATGACACCAACAAAGATAAAACTAAATGCACAAATAGAAAATACAAATACCAATGAAAAGCAAAGAGATCAGTGGAAAAGAGGTTGGAATTCTGAGGCTAACAAGCCAACCAAATAGAACACTGTTGCTTAGAACAGACTTCCAATTTGGGGGAAAGTAAACATCAACACAGAAATATAAGGCCCCTTAGCCTCACAGCCTATTTGCTCACTTTCTATGTGGAGGAAGTTCCAGGCTGGACTTCAGCATCTGTGGGAGTAAAAAGCACATTTAGCAGGGAGGTTAATTAAAGGTCTATAACATGAAGCTTTAGGACAGAATAAGGTAACCAACATTATTTTATCGGGATAAGAAGACTATGAGGAGATTTACAATAAGAAGACAAAGACTGCAGAGTCAGCAAAAGATAGAGCAGCTGGACTATATCAAAATTAAAGACTTTTGGACATCAAAGGACACTACTAACAGAGTGAAAAGGCAACCTGTGGAATGGAAGAAAATCTAGACAAATTATACATCTGAGAAGTGGTTAATATACAGCATATATAAAGAACTCCTTAAGTCAACAACAACCACAAAAAGCCCAATTTTAAAAAGGGTGAAAGACTTGGACAGGCATTTCTCCAAAGAAAATACACAAACAATCAATAAACACATGAAAAAAGGCTCAAGATCACTATTGGAGAAATGCAAGTCAAAACCACAAGATACTGTTTCATATCTATTAGAATGGTTGTTTAAAAAAAAAAAAAATGCAAAAAAAAAAAAATCCCAGAGTAAGTATTGGTGAAGATATGGAACAACTAGAACTCTTGTGCACTGCTGGTGGGAATGTGAAGTGGTATAGCCATGGAGGAAAACAATATGAAAATTAAAAATAGAATTACCATAGGATCCAATACTTTACTTTTGGGATATACACCTAAAAGAATGGAAAACAAGAACTTGAAAGGATATCCACCCATGTTCATAGGCAGCACTGTCAGAAGGAACCAAGTGGCCATCAGTGGTGACTAGCTAAACCCAATGTGGCATATTCATGCCAAGACTATGATGTCGCCTTAATCAGAAAGGAATTTCTGACCCATGCTATGGATGAATATTGATGATAGTAAGCAAAAGAAGACAGCCTCAAAAGAATTAATATTGTAGGATTCCACTCATATGAGATACCTAAAGTGGTCAAACCCATACAGACAGAATGTAGAATGGTAGTTGCCAAGGACTTGTGGGAAGGAGAAAAGAGGAGCTAATGTTTAGTGAGAACAGAGTTTCCATTGTACAAGATGAAAAAAGATGGGAAGACACATTGTAGTGATAGTTGCAAGACAATCGAGTACCACTGAACTATATACCTCTTTATTAAATGGTTAGAACTATAAACTATGTCAGGTCAACGTTAACACAATTTTAAAATATTTTTTTGAAGACAAGGACTATGAGACTCATGAATGTATACTGGCCCATCTGCCAAGTTAGTGTCATGATATGCCAGACAGATGGACTTCACATATTTCCTTTTCACAGTATCTTCCCACTTCCTCTGGTTCGCATATAAATCTGTGAGCCATCAAGGTGAACTGTGTGTCCACCTGCTCTGACAGGACTGATCATGGCACTCTGATGTAAGGGCGGAATCAATGGCAATAAGAAAGTGTAAAAGCTTAAAAGGGTTGGTTGAGCACCATGAGGTGAGGAGAATCAATGAAAATATTTCAGACCAAAAGGACCAGTGAGCCTGATGAGATTCTTGAACAGCAAGTGCCCAGCTACATATAGTGGATACCAGAAGACCAACTACAGTAGGACAGATAAAGTTAGCTGGGGCAGTATGTCAAAATGACCTATTCAGACTCCTAACAGGACGAATGTATAGGCCCTAGGGACTGGTTATCAGATACTCAATGCAATACCAGAGAAACTAAAGGGTCTCCTTTGGAAATGTCAACAATATGCCTCATGGACACTTAAACAATCTTGCAGTTTAGGATAGCGATGATTTTCCATGTTTTAGATCCTTAGAAGTTCTGGCCTCATGTATTCTTTTTTTTTTTTTTTAAGATTTTATTTATTTATTTGACACAGAGAGAGAGAGATCACAAGTAGGCAGAGAGGCAGGCAGAGAGAGAGGGGAGGAAGCAGGCTCCCCACTGAGCAGAGAGCCTGATGCAGGGCTCCATCCCAGGACCCTGGGATCATGACCTGAGCCGAAGGCAGAGGCTTTAACTCACTGAGCCACCCAGGCATCCCTGGCCTCGTGTATTCTAAAGAAGCAAAAATTCTGACTGGTTTTTTCCATGTCCCCTGCTTCACGGGGCTCTGAGAACCTCATGTTTGCTGGGCATGGCCAGCCCCTGCATTACACAGGCTTGCAGGAACTTAAATACCAACAGATAGTGAGGAATAGAACACTGACAATGAATAAAGGACACACCAAATTTGATTCCTAAAGGAATGGAGAACTAATAGCAAATTCACAACAAATAAAATTCCAACAAAATAAGATGGAAAAGGCTCAAGAAGGTATTTTTAGCGACAAATGTGAAGAATCTTCAAGGAGCCATTGTGCCGATGAAGCTTCTGACAAGGTGTAAATATATAAATTTTCGACCCTTGGAACCACCAGCTTCAAGAGCAGATGCTCCCAAGTTAACAGTGGTCCAAAGGATACAAGCCCCCGCTGTGCCTGAGGTTAGCAGTGAGGGAAGAAGAGAGAGACAAGACCCCTCATGGGGGGATGTGGGGAGAAGAGCAGGAAACATGAGGAGCTGCCCATCCACGCCATCAGCAGAAAGCTCACCTCTAATGACCAGCAGCACAGGGTTACCCAACCCCCCGCCCACGTGCCTGGAGCACGCCCCAGAAAGACAGTGTCCAAAGACAGGCCAAACATCAAAGACAAAGACCTGCCCAAGTGGGCAATTCGTAATCGACCTATGTGTTCTTCCTCTTTAAGCTGATACCCTTCTTGGTCTCCAGCTGCTCAGTATTCACATTCTCCAAGCCACATTCCATTTCCTAACGACAGCCCTTTCCGTGTTTGGAGTTTAAACAAACCCTGACCTGCCTAGTGAAGACAGGCTTTACAACAATACCCCACAAGACCCGTGCAACTATTATTTCTCACCACTCGACCTTGCCAAGTCCTCCTACATAACCGCTAGGTGTTATCCAAAGATGTCTATTAATCCGTAGAAGCAGGGCTCCCTGGGTGAGAAACTGCCCACATTGCCTGTGACTCGTCAACCTCATTTCCTTTGAGTAGAGGTCTCTACAGCTGAACACACTGTCTGTCTAGAATATGGACAGGAACGAAACCACATTTTGTAATCACATCTCTATTTGCCCTGATGACCTAGCAATAAAGGGGAGTAAAACATGCAAAACTGTCAGGTCTCCAAAGATGACTTTAAGTGCTCTTGCTTTATGTTGCTTTATGTTGCATGATGCATTGAAATGTCATCAAGTCCTACTTGATAAAATGGACCCAGAACAGGGAAGGGGAGGGAGGTGGAAAGGTAACTATTCCAAACCCTAAGAATACCTGTCTTCTCCCTGTTTCTCCTTTTTTTCATCTAAAAGTATTTTGAGGTTCAGGTGTGTACAATTCCTTTTCAGCCCAAGTCAAGGATTGAGTATCTCTCACCAAACTTCTATTATTATTATTATTATTTTCAGTTAGCCAGCATATAGTACATCATTAGTTTCTGATGTAGTGTTCAACAATTCCTTAGTTGGGTGGAACACTCAGTGTTCACTACACATGCCCTCTCCAATACCCATCACCCAATCACCCCATTCCCCCCCACCCCCCTCCCTTCCGTAACCCTCAGTTTGTTTCCCAGAGTCCAGAGTCTCCTGTGGCTTGCCTCCCTCTCTGGCTCCCTTCATTCAGTTTTTCCTCCCTTCCCTTGTTGTCCTCAGTGCTATTCCTTATGTTCCACGTATGAGTGAAACGTCTTTAAAGAAAACCTGGATTCAGAGTTAATGCAGATCAGTCAAATGGAGGTTGGGCCAGCTTTTATAATGAGACACTGACCTGAATCCCATGGGTCTGTATCACTCACTATTTATAGGGCCTTCCTGAGTGTCTTTACCCCTCTACACCTTGGTTTTCTGTCCATAACATGGTGGTGATAATGTTTACCTCTGCTGCTGTTGAAATATTAAAAGAGATAATGAAGGCTGCATGTCTGTCTGCCCCCTCATAGGGCCAGGCACATGGTTAAGTGTTTTAAAAACCAAAGGTAAGGGCACCTGGGTGGCTCAGTGGGTTAAGCCGCTGCCTTCAGCTCAGATCATGATCCCAAGGTCCTGGGATTGAGCCCCGCATCGGGCTCTCTGGTCAGCGGGGAGCCTGCTTCCTCCTCTCTCTGTCTCTGCCTGCCTCTCTGCCTGCTTGTGATCTCTGTCTGTCAAATAAATAAATAAAATCTTTAAAAACAAACAAACAAAAAAACAAAAAAACCAAAGGTAAAGGAGGCCAGGAAACTTCTGCTTTCTTCTGCAAAGGAGGTGGAGGGGAGGAAAGTGAAGGAGAAGGAATACCCTGCAAAATGCGTGGACATGTCATAGGTTCCCTAAGATACAAAGCTACTACCCTGACGTCCTTTCCAATGGAAATGAAATAGATGTCAAGACTCATCTTATTCAAGCATCTCTCTGGACAGGTGCAGAAATTCCACCATAACATCAGAAGTCTGACGGGCTCCATTCCATTTAACTTCAACTTAACTTCAGATATATTCAGATGCAAGGATGAAATCATTTCTTAAATTAAAAGGACTTCAAGTATGTCCTTTTACCCCCAATCTCTAAAAGGAAGGTGAAAGGATCTCCATATTTGTCTCCCATTCCCACTCACATTGAACCTGCCGAGCCCCACCGGGAAGTATTTATCCCACCTGTGTCTCTAGGTGAAAAAAGTAAAATCACCCATTTGCATGGTGGTCTAGTCTTCTAGACCATTTCTAATCTGCTTTCCTCATATCGCCTCAAAAAATGATAATTTCGGGTCTGCTTTGAAGGATAAACTTCAGCCAGCTAGCAAATTCAAAACAAGCCCAAGGTCAGTAGCTCACCAGTGAGACCACTATCCATTACTTAGACATGAGAAACATTTGACACGACAAAGAAAAGGAGGGTTGATCCGTTAATGAATTTGGCACAGCAGCATTTGGAAGGGCAGGGAGGACAAGGTACTGAGTGGGTTCAGAACCCAAGGAGTCCTGAGGAACAAACAGGGTCATCGCCTACATGTTTCTGCTTCTCTCCATAAGATGTGAACTTCCTTTGAATCCCGTCATTTAAGACCATAACCCTTTCCAGCTCTGCGCCTCGGGTTGAAATGCAGCATAAATGAAAATTTAATAGCTTTCCACCTGCAGCACCTGGGCTGAAAAATCGTACCAGGCTTCAGACAAGTTGAAGGGCCTCAGCGTGTTACAGATGCAACAGCTGGTCCAGTCCGTGTTCATTGGCCAAATGGCTTCTGTAATCCCAGCGGGAGCTGGCAAAGATTCTCTAGAAAGGTAGTTAACTCCAAGCTTCCATGCAAGAAGCATCTGTCATCTCAACCACATTGTGGGAGATGCCAGCCCCCTTAACTGTGGCGAGTGATGAGAAGGACCACCTCAGAAAGAGCAACGATGTTAGTAAACACATCCTTCCTGCAGTGACTTAGCCAGTTTCTGTTACCACAACCTCAGGTTGTCAAACAACATCTGGCCCCGAACCAGACTCATTTACCCAACACTCGTCTTGGAATAAAATGAACACTTGGTTATGCACGATCCATTTTGGTCCTGTTCACTGCAAGGTACTTTAGCTACCTATTTATTCTATCAACGGAGAATACATATTCTAGGTCATTGTATTGATGCTACAAAGTTTGCTAACTATTCATATGATTATTTCTCTTCTTGTGTGTGTCAAATAATCTTCGCCAAAGCAGGAAAAAATATACAGTGGAAAAAAGACAGTCTCTTTAATAAATGGTGCTGGGAACATTGGACAGCTATGTGTAGAAGAATGAAACTCGAATATTCTCTTACAACATACAAAAAGATAAACTTGAAATGGATAAAAGACCTCAACATGAGACAGGAATCTATCAGAATCCTAGAGGAGAACATAGGCAGTAACCTCTTTGCCATCAGTCACAGCAACTTCTTTTAAGACACATCTCCAAAGGCAAAGGAAACAAAAGTGAAAATGAATGTTTGTGACTTCATCAAGATCAAAAGCTTCTGCACAGCAAAGGAAACAGTCAACAAAATAAAGAGGCAACCCACGGAATGAGGGAAGATACAAATGACACTACAGACAAAGGGCTGATATCCAAGATAAAGAACTCTTCAAACTCAACACACACACAAATAATCATGCCAAAAAATGGGTAGAAGACATGAACAGACACTTACCCAAAGGATACATACAAATGGCTAACAGACACATGAAATAAATGTTTATCATCATTAGCCATCAGGAAGATTCAAATCAAAACCACAATGAGATACCACTTTACACCAGTCAGAATGGCAAAAATTAACAAGACAGTAAACAACAAATGTTGGAGAGGATGTGGAGAAAGGGGAAGCCTCTTACGCTGTTGGTGGGAATGCAAGTTGGTGCAGCCACTTTGAAAAACAGTGTGGAGATTCCTTAAGAAATTAAAAATAGAGCTACCTGTGACCCTGAAATTGCACTACTGGGTAATTACCCCAGAGATACGATGTAATGAAAAGAAGGGCCATCTGTACCCCAATGTTCACAGCAGCAATGGCCACAGTCACCAAACTGTGAAAAAAACCAAGATGCCTTTCAACAGATGAATGGATAAGGAAGATGTGGTCCATATACACTAGGGAGTATTATGTCTCCATCAGAAAGGATGAATACCCAACTTTTGTAGCAACATGGATGGGACTGGAAGAGATTATGCTGTGTGAAATGAGTAAAATAGAGAGAGTCAGTTTTCATATGGTTTCGCTTATTTGTGGAGCATAAGGAATAACATGGAGGACATGGGGAGATGGAGAGGAGAAGTGAGTTGGGGGAAATCAGAGGGGGAGACAAACGATGAGAGACTGTGGACTCTGAGAAACAAACTGAGGGCTTTGGAGGGGAGGGGACTGTGGGGTTGGGTGAGTCTGGTGGTGGGTATTAAGGAGGGCACATATTGCATGGTGCACTGGGTGTGGTGCCTAAACAGTGAATTCTGGAACACTGAAAAGAAATAAAATAAAATAAAATAAAATGGAAAAAAAAAAACCTCTTCATATTTTTTTTTAAAAAGTATTTTCAGGAACAGGTAGGTAGAAACCTGATAACAACCCTACTAAATGCAAAGTACGTTCTTTCTCCAGGGAAAATGACCATGTATTAGGGAGATAGTGTATTTTTCATATAAAATGTTTGTTTGCATGCATTTCCTGGTGGGAATGCAAGTTGGTGCAGCCACTTTCGAAAACAGTGTGGAGATTCCTTAAGAAATTAAAAATAGAGCTACCCTATGACCCTGAAATTGCACTACTGGGTATTTACCCCAGAGATACTGATGTAATGAAAAGAAGGGCCATCTGTACCCCACCTGTGATGAGGAAAGGGGAAAGTTCAAAATTTCCATGACCATGAAAAGGGATGCAAAAAGCCACCCCAACTTGTAGACTGTTCCAAATTTTAATCTCAGAGGAAAAAGGTTTCTTTAAATGATGATCATTTAAGGGGTGCCTGGATGGCTCAGTGGGTTAAAGCCTCTGCCTTCGGCTCAGGTCATGATCTCAGGGTCTTGGGATCGAGCCCCACATCGGGCTCTCTGCTCAGCAGGGAGCCTGCTTCCTCCTCTCTCTCTCTCTGCCTGCCTCTCTGCCTACTTGTTATCTCTGTCTGTCAAATAAATAAAATCTTTAAAAATAAAATGTAAGAAATTGATCATTAAAATGAGAATCTTTGGGGAATGTACTTTAGCATCACTTCATCAGAAAAGCAAATAACGCTTTGTTTCCTAGACATTTTACAACCTACAAACTGAGTCAGTTAATACCTGACATTCAGCACAACATCATGGCCCCAAAACTGTTAGGAAGATTATTATGGATGACTTCCTAGCCAAAGGCAGTGTCCTACAATTCCTACCTATTACTAGCTGTCCACATAGCCTAATTATTATTCCTGCCCCTAGCTTTATACTTTAATTTTTGATCATTACCAAGCCATCAGCCATGGATTTGGAGCCAAGTCAGACAGGAAATCATATTCCACTATTATTTTTGAGCAACTAAGAGTTCTCACGTGAAATGAAATAAATTTTCGTTTGTACCAAATCCAATAATACAGCTCTAGTCCATAACTTCAGAGCTACACTCTACTAAATGGAAATTGAGCTCATCTGATTTGTGGACCTCAGCTCATGAACCCTAAACTCCACTTTCCAATTCTGCCACTAAGTTACTATGTAGTCACACCTCAATCTTTTTTTTTTTATTATTTGTTATGCTCTATTTATAAAATGGCAATAATCCAAATTCTTCAAGCCAGGGATCTACTCATTTTAATATTTGATTTAAAGCTATGGTTCTAGAAGCCCTAAAAATTCTGCAGAGTTGTTATGTCACGTACAAATATTTTGTCCTGTTTTTTTTTTTATTTCTAATGGATATTTTTAACACTGTGGGAATATACTAGGAATCACTAACTCGTATGTGTTATAGATCAGGTTTTAACACATTTTCAAAATCCCCTTTCCAAGATACAGCCCATTGAACTCATTCTTGGGTGTCAAGTTCAGTATAAAGCTACTTCTACCAAACCTGTACATATAAATGAACTTTCTTTAAATATGTTATTGAGGGGAGCCTGGGTGGCTCAGTGGGTTAAGCCGCTGCCTTCAGCTCAGGTCATGATCTCAGGGTCCTGGGATCGAGTCCCACATCGGGCTCTCTGCTCAGCAGGGAGCCTGCTTCCCTCTCTCTCTCTCTACCTGCCTCTCTGTCTACTTGTGATCTCTCTCTGTCAAATAAATAAATAAAATCTTAAAAAAAAATTTTAAAAAAAATAAATAAAATAAATATGTTATTGATTAATAAGAGTACAGTTTCACCCCGGTCTTTTTTTTTTTTTAAGCTAGTAACTGTCTTACACTCTTTTCTAAAATGTATAATAAGGTCCTCAGAAACATGAAAGCTTTCGTCAAGGACTTCATGCTCAGTTGTCCCTATTGGACATGTGTAATATGTTGCCTTATTCTGCAGCCTGTGGGCACTGCAACAAGACAGCGCCAGTGGTACAGCAAGAAATGACTAAAGCCAGGTTACAAAGGTGGTTTCTTACTGGCAGATTTTGCAACCATGATGGGCAATCATGCTGGATTTTCAGGGCAACAAATTTGAACTATAAAGTGTTAGCAAAGACCCTACTTTGGGTTATATATATTATCAGATAGGATCTCCCACAGGTAAAACAGAGGAGAATGCAGAGTACTCATTCCCTGAACATCCCCTAGCCTGACATCTCTTGGTTTCATTTGCTAAGTACATGTCCTTAAAGCTTATCACAGTCAACTCTGCCTTCCATGAGTCTTGTGTGGTAAGAGAACTTGGTTTTTTCATACCGACAACCCAGTTCTATAATAACATGCTCCTCCCATTTTTTTTTCAAGATTTGGATTCATCTGCCTGAAACACAATCTGATCATAGGATAGTCTATTGTTCAATGATAAAGTAATTTCCAAGAGATAATATCTTGATACTATTGATACATCCTTCAGTACTTATAAAAGGTCTTGTGTGGGGACGCCTGGGTGGCTCAGTTGGTTGAGCAGCTGCCTTCGGCTCGGGTCATGATCCCAGGGTCCTGGGATCGAGTCCCACATCGGGCTCCTTGCTGGGCTGGGAGCCTGCTTCTCCCTCTGCCTCTGCCTGCCATTCTGTGTGCCTGTGCTCACTCGCTCTCCCTCTCTCTCTCTCTGATAAATTAAAAAAAAAGAATCTTAAAAAAAAAAAAAGGTCTTGTGTGCTTCTTATCTGACTTTAATGTTTATGATAAGAAATACAAGTGGAAAAAAAAAGAAATACTAGTGGTAGCTAGACACTGTTGATGGTTCAATTTTTATTTATTTTTTATTAGGTTATGTTTGTCACCATACAGTACATTATTAGTGTTTGATGTAGTGTTCCATGGTTCATTGTTTGCATATAACACCCAGTGTTCCATGCAATCCATGCCTCCTTAATACCCATCACTGGGCCAACCCATCCCCCCATCAACCTCCCCTCTAAAATCCTCGGTTTGTTTCTTGGGAGGCCATTGTCTCTCATGGTTTGTCTCCCCTCTCTGATCTCCACCCCCTTCATTTTTCCCTTCCTTCTCCTAATGTCCTCCATGCTATTCCTTATAGTCCACAAATAAGTGAAACCACACGATAATCGACTTTCTCCGCAATTTTGAAATGAAATTTTCCATGATACCTCCCTTGAGTTTCTGGATAAATAATTATTACAGAATGTTCTGACAGCATAGAGTACTCTGCCACCATTTTCAAATACCTGTTTACTGAGTCAGGGTTTCCATAATATATATTATTACAGCATGAAGTTCTACAGAATAGGAGAATAGGATTCAAATGCGGGGGGCGTTAAAAATTGCTATTTTGAAGATATAAGCCCTGATAATATTTTCAAACCATCCCGGTCTGTAGAGCCAAGCATGGACTGTGTAGGCCAAGCTGTATCATGCCCCAGCTGTGAGTAAGCATCACTAACTAGGAAGAGAGGGAGGTTTCTTACCTCCTGCCAACCTGACACATGGTCGGAACTGTGCTCCAAAATCAAATATGTGGTCAGTGCCTAAAACTAGAAAAGTATATTTCATGGGGACATAGGAAATTTGGACTTTGCCTGCGTCAGAAAGAATGCAAGCAGATTTATATTATCACATGATATTATCATATTATCTCGTTAATATCATGTTATCAACATTATCCTAAATATTGGGTGCCTCTTGCCTGGATTTTGTATTTTTTTTAAGATTTTTATTTATTTATTTGAGAGAAAGAAAGTATGAAAGATGGGAGGGTCAGAGGGAGAAGCAGACTCCCTGCAGAGCAGGGAACCTGATGTGGGACTTGATCCTGGGACTCCAGGATCATGACCTGAGCCAAAGGCAATTGCTTAACCACCTGAGCCACCCAGGCACCATGGAATTTGTATTTCTGACAAAAAAAAATTAAAGCAGTTGTTAACTGTTCATGTGTGATCAAACATGATTTCCAGCTCTGCTCTTAGCCTTCCTGACCCATCAAGCTCTTCCTTTTGACTCTACTCATTTACGTCTTAGAAGTACACTACGAGTTCAAACTACCCCTGTAAGTTATGCAGTTACAACCTCCCAATTGAAGTTGTGGAATATAAGAAATAGCGCAAGAGGATCATAGGAGAAGGAAAGGAAAACTGAATGGGAAGAAATCAAAGAGGGGGAAAAAAAAAGAAATCAAAGAGGGTCACAAACCATGAGAGACTCTAGACTCTGGGAAACAAACTGAGGATTGTGGAAAGGGAGGTGGGTGGCAGGATGGGTAACTGGGTGCTGGGCATTAAGGAGGGCATGATGTGATGCCCTCCTTAATGTGATGTGATGAGCACTGGATGTTACATGCAACTAATGAATCATTGAGCACTACATCAAAAACTAAGGATGGGTAATTGAATTTAAATCAAAAAAATAAAGGCATCTGGGGTGCCTTGGTGGCTCAGTGGGTTAAAGCCTCTGCCTTCAGCTCAGGGCATGGTCTCGGTCCAGGGACTGAGCCTCATATCGGGCTCCATGCTTGGCAGGGAGCCTGCTTCCTCCCCCCTCTCTCTCTGCCTGCCTCTCTGCCTACTTGTGATCTCTGTCAAATAAATAAGTAAAATCTTTACAAAAAAAATAAAGGCGTCTTTAAGGTTATCAATAAAGTGGTTTTCGTTAAGAAAGTACTTACACTTTGTTTTCCATTTTTCTTTCTCTTCAAAAACGCGAACAATGTGGAAAGAGTGGAGAGTGACACTTTTTATTATACATTTTTAGTAACTAAGAACTAAAAAAATAAGAAGGACCACCCATTCCCAAAACATATCCATTCTTTTAAACTTGGTCAATGGCTCTCAACTTAATTAAGTATCCCCGACACCAATCACTATTGTGTGCACTCAACAGAATTCAACAGGACTCGATTCTGCAAATTATAACTATTTTTTTAAGATTTTATTTATTTATTTGATACAGAGAGAGAGAGATGATCACAAGTAGGCAGAGAGGCAAGCAGAGGGAGATAGGGGGAAGTAGGCTCCCTGCTGAACAGAGTGCCCGATGCAGGACCGATCCCAGGACCCTGAGACCATGACCTGAGCTGAAGGCAGAGGCTTAACCCACTGAGCCACCCAGGAGCCCTATTCTTAAATCATAAACTGTTTTGTCTTAGATTACTTTCCCTTAGCATTTTGTATAACTGATGCCTACTCAGATTCTTAAAGTGAATGTATTTAATTATAAAATCAGTTGTGTCCTTACACTTTCTATATCACTTCTATGTTATATAATTATTTAAACTATACTGTAACCAAAAAAACGTGTGCCTGGAATTATGAGTTAACCATAATGAAAAGTTTAGTGTCTCTTTTAGTTAGTATCTTGTGGTAGAAGGTAACTTGACAACTTTTCATCTCAAGAAAATGACTTGGGTTCTCTCAGAGTCAAACCCAGTAATTAACATTCTGGTTCCAATCATTAATTTGAGAAATGGAAGGAATCCCCATAAGAAAGTAACAGTGAGAGATCAGGAAGAGAAGACCAGCACTGAAGACGATGTTATTGGCCTTGTAATAGTGTAGGAAAGTGGAGCCAATCGAGGGAGAACTTCTGACAAACACAGTGATCCTACCTGAAGAGCAAGGACCACCAGTCACTGTTTGAGCACTGCTCCTGGGGAGCTGTTAATTTCCCTCATTTCCTTCTACCAAGCGCACAGGCAGAGTAGACTTCTACAGCTTCAGAAGAAGCTCTTGCACTAGAAAATGGCAGACACTGGCAAGTTGGAAGTTGGCCAAGCACACAGAATGGTAATAGGTAAGACCTGTGGGAGGGTCACGGAATGAACGGTCAATAGGAGACAAGCAGCAAACGCAAATTCTGAAGGTCTCACAAGTCATCTTAGCAGGTGAGTAAAGATAATAAGAAATCTCTCTCAAAAGAAGCCCGAGATGCACGATTCTTCATAATGTGAACCATGATTGATAAAGACCATTTATGAAACAGATCCTGCTTGCCAGGTACTGCCCAGAATGCCCAATGTCCAGGATCTCATTCAAGAGTCCCGCAATCCTATTATTAACCTCACTCATCCACAGATGAGGACATGAAGTAATTACTTACTACTTAAGATTAAATAATAGGGATTAAGTAATCTACCAAAGTAACAGATACCAACCTGGGTCTGGCCAATGCCAGAATTTATGCTCTTCTATTGTTTTCAAAGGTCCCCAGATTGACAGCTAGAGCTTTGTTAGCATGAATATGTAATCAGCTCTGGAAATTCTATTTAAAGAACATCACAGGTCTTCTCCCTTGGAGAAAAACCTGTGTCTTAATAGCTTCATAATTCCAGCCTGGGTACGAAAAACAAGGACACCTCCCACGCTGGTGGCCCTGTCATTCCGACAGTGTGGGCTTTTCACCAGGAGCCCTGACTGAGCACTTTGCACCTGCCCCTTTGTGGTTAGCACTTTTAAACAGCTACACGTTCCACGCATTACAAAACCACCTCTGCTTCTCTCTCCTCTCCTGGCTGACTTCCATTTGCACATCTGATGACGGAAGGGACAGTTTTGGTCTGCGGTGTGTTTCCCAGCCTGACTTTTCTTTCACCTCTTCACATCCTACATTCCAGCAAGTGGAAATGTATTCCAAGATCTTCAACTAGAACTTTAAAATAGATTTTGAAAGAACAGCTGAGTGTTAGAACTTGAAAGCAGTCTAATATCTAATGAGGCTCTACAAGAAACCTAAATTCTAATCCATGTTCAGTGGTATTGGGGGCAAAAGAACATTTCAGATTCACTCATGTTAATCCCTTTTCACTCCCGATTCTCCAAATCATTCTTAAAACCTTTGAACTTGAAGTCTTCTCACGCTATCCTACGTAGCCCACTTCCAATCGAAGAAACTGGACTGCCCCACTGGAGTGGGGCAAAGACTTCTGTTACTTTATCAGCTTAATTTCCAGACAAAAGCTTTGAAGTGGTCAACAGACAGAAGGAATTTGAGTTCAGTTAAACCACTAGCTAGGAAGGCAGCCCAAGAAATAGCAAGAAAGATCAAATCCTGGTACAACAAATTCCGTGGAGAACATTGTTTCATTATAGTAACAATTCGTGGCAATTGGTGGTGTGATAAAGATTACCTTTCTAAGAACAAAGGAGATAATAATGACACACCCTCAGAAATGGAGAGCAAGAAGGCTCTAAATACAGTAGCTGTGTGGAACTTATAAATGGCATCCAGTGTCTAAGAGGGAAGATAAACAGCATATCCCCACTCAGGGAATTTCATTACTTTCAAGCCACAGGGTATTGACAGCATTGCCATGATTCGGGTTCCTTCTTACACTCTGCATCTGACCCATCATTTTCTAAAATGTTTTATTTAAATTCCTGTTAGACGACATACAAGTTAATATTAGTTTCAGGTGTCCAACATGTGATTTAACTCTTTCATACATCACCTGGTGTTCATCACAAGGGCCCTCCTTAATCCCCATCACCTAATTCACCCGTCTTCCCACCCACCTCCCCTCTAGTGACCATCAGTGTGTTCTCTACAGTCAAGAGTCTATTTCTTGGTTTGCCCCTCTCTTTCTTTTTCTGTCTCTCTCTCTCTCTTTCCTGTTTGCTCATTTGTTTTGTTTCTTAAATTCTGCATATGAGTGAAATCAAATCTCTGACTGACTTTCATCTAGGGTAATACTCTCTAGTTCTATTCATGTCTTTGCAAATGGCAAGATTTCATTCTTTTTGATGGTGCAGTCCTAATATTCCATTGCAGATATATGCCGCAACTTCAGTATCCATTCATTAGTTGATGGACACTTGGGCTCTTTCCATAATTTAGCTATTACTGATAATGCTGCTGCTATAAATAATGGGGGAGCTTGTGTCCTTTTGAATTAGTATTTTTGTGTTCTTTGGATAAATTCCCAGTAGTGCAATTGCTGGACTGTAAGGTAGTTCTATTTTTCATTTTTTTGAGGAATCTCCAGACTCTTTTCCAGAATGGCTGTACCAGTTTTCATTCCCACCAACAGTGTAAGAGGGTTTCCCTTTCTCTGCATCCTCACCAACACCTGTTGTTGCTTGTATTGTTAATTTTAGTCATCCTAACAGGTGTGAGGTGGTATCTCATCATGGTTTTGATTTGCATTTCTGTGATGTTGAGCATCTTTTCATGGATCTGTTAGCCATCTGGACGTCTTTTCTGGAGAAAATGTCTATTCATGTCTTCTGCCCACTTCTTAAATGGATTTTTTGTTTTTTGGTTTTTTGGGGGGGTTGTTGCATTTGAGAATATAAATTTTGGATACCAACCCTTTATCAGGTATGGGATTTTGTTAATCTCAATGTTGACACAGGAATACATGCGTGCGTGCGCGCACACACACACGAACACACTAAGAAAAAGAAACCTTCGCTGCATTGTGCTTGAAAGAATCACAGGTTTTTCATGAGTGTGATTAGAGGCTGCCTTCATGTCCTAGAAATACTTCTACAGAAGTGCCTCACTTTTCTCAAAAGTAAAGCTAAGGAGGATTTCAGGAGTGGCTCCCTTTCCTGAGCCTGGCATCAGTTTTCTTCTTTTAAAATACACACTAGGGTAAATATTTTACACCCAGAGACAGATCAGGCGAGGCATAAAAATGTGCAGAACTAAACTCACAGAGACATACTGAATTTATCTTTATTATTTTAAGATTATTTCTTCAATGGCTGAGCAGATCTGGGTCTCTCTCTTACACACACACACACACACAGTCTTTGGTAGAAGAGACAGTGTTGGATAAATAAGGAATTCAGGGGCACCTGGGTGGCTCAGTGGATTAAAGTATCTGTCTTCAGCTCAGGTCATGATCCCAGGGTCCTGGGATCAAGCCCCACATCAGGCCCTCTGCTTGGCAGTGAGCCTGCTTCCCCCTCTCCCTCTGACTGCCTCTCTGCCTATTTGTGATCTGTCAAGTAAAATAATAATAATAATAAGGAATTCAGCAACCATTTTCAAAGAAGGAAGTTCTGACATTTTTATAACTTCTTCAGAAGAAAATGTTCCCTGTGGCAAGGTCCAGTCATAACTCCATGGCTTAATTAGAAGGAAGCCATAAAGGCAGGGCCCTCTCTGTTCCAGAGAAACAGCCCTGCCTATGGGGAAAGCACAGGTCTGGCCCAGAGAGGTTTCATTAAGAGATTTACAAGTTAGCACATGTTCCCTTCTCTGACAAGCCGGGGTATATGCACATCTCCTCAGGTGGCACTCCTCATTTAATCATCACAGTTATTAACATAATCTTTTTCTCAAGAGAAAAAACCGAGGTATGCATTATATGCAAAGGGTCCGTACAAGGAAATTTGAGCAAAGGTCTCTAGAATACCCTTTCTTCCTCAAGAGGCTGGAGGTCAGGAAGAGAAGGTAGAGGGGCCTGGGAGCTGGAAGGGCTCTTTTCTGTGACCTAAATTCTAATCATGTTAAGATTTCTGGGGCTGGTGAGGGGGGACCAAAGATGGTGGAGAAGTAGCAGGCTGAGACTACCTAAGCTAGCAGGAGATCAGCTAGATAGCTTATCTAAAGATTCCAAACACCTACAAATCCAACGGGAGATCGAAGAGAAGAAGAACAGCAATTCTAGAAACAGAAAAACAACCACTTTCTGAAAGGTAGGACTGGCAGAGCAGTGAATCCAAAGCAACAGGAAGATAGACCGCGGGGGGAGGGGCCGGCTCCCGGCAAGCGGCAGAGCAACAGAGCACAAAGTCAGGACTTTTAAAAGTCTGTTCCGCTGAGGGACATCGCTCCAGAGGCTAAACCGGGGTGAAGCCCAAGCGGGGTCAGCGTGGCCTCAGGTCCCGCAGGGTCAGAGAAGGATCGGAGGTGTCTGAGTGTCGCAGAGCTTGTGGGTATTAGAACGGGGAAGCTGGCTACAGAGACAGAGCCGAGGAGTGAGCTCCCAGCTTGGGGTTACCTCAAACTGGTCACAGACTCGGTGAGCTCGGAGCACGGCCGAAGGCCACAGAGATGGGAGTAATTGGGCTCTGTTCTCTGAGGACACACTAAGGAGTGGAGCCCCGAGCTCTCGGCTCCTCTGGGCCAGAGACCGGGAGGCCGCCATTTTCATTCCCATCCTCCAGAACTCTACGGAAAGCGCTCAGGGAAAAAAAGCTCCCAAAGCAAACCCCAGCGGATTACTCAGCCAGCCCCTGGTAAGGGCGGTGCAATTCCGCCTGGGGCAAAGGCACTTGCGAATCACTACAACAGGCCCCTCTCCCAGAAGATCAACAAGAAATCCATCCAGGACCAAGTTCACCTACCAAGGAGTGCAGTTTCAATACCAAGGAGAGCAGCGGAATTCCAGAGGAGGAGAAAGCAAAGCAGGGAACTCATGGCTTTCTCCCCATGATTCTTTAGTCTTGCAGTTAATTTAATTTTTTTTTCTTTTTCAATTTTTTTTCTCTCTTCTTCTGCTAAATCTTTTTGTAACTTTTACCCTTTTCTTTTTTTTAACGTTTTTTAACTAGTATATCTAATATATATATATTTATTTATTTATTTATTTATATTTTTTCTTTGCTCATTTTCTTTTTTTAACTGTTTCTTTTTTTTTTTTTTTCTTTTCTGAACCTCTTTTTATCCCCTTTCTCCCCCCTCACAATTTGGGATCTCTTCTGATTTGTTTAAAGCATATTTTCCTGAGGTCTTTGCCACCCTTTTAGTATTTTACTTGCTCCTTCATATACTCTTATCTAGACAAAATGACAAGACGTAAAAATTCACCACAAAAAAAAGAACAAGAGGCAGTACCGAAGGCTAGGGACCTAATCAATACAAACATTGGTAATATGTCAGATCTAGAGTTCAGAATGACGATTCTCAAGGTTCTAGATGGGCTTGAAAAATGCATGGAAGATATTAGAGAAACCCTCTCAGGAGATATAAAAGCCCTTTCTGGAAAAATAAAAGATCTAAAATCTAACCAAGTTGAAATCAAAAAAGCTAACGAGGTACAATCAAAAATGGGGACTCTGGGGCGCCTGGGTGGCTCAGTGGGTTAAGCCGCTGCCTTCGGCTCAGGTCATGATCTCAGGGTCCTGGGATCGAGTCCCGCATCGGGCTCTCTGCTCAGCAGGGAGCCTGCTTCTCTCTCTCTCTCTCTCTGCCTGCTTCTCTGCCTACTTGTGATCTCTCTGTGTCAAATGAATAAATAAAATCTTAAAAAAAAAAATGGGGACTCTGACTGCTAGGATAAATGAGGCAGAAGAAAGAATTAACGATATAGAAGACCAAATGACAGAGAATAAAGAAGCTGAGCAAAAGAGGGACAAACAGCTACTGGACCATGAGGGGAGAATTCGAGAGATAAGTGACACCATAAGACAAAACATTAGAATAATTGGGATTACAGAAGAAGAAGAAAGAGAGAGGGGAGCAGAAGGTATATTGGAGAGAATTTTTTCAGTATGGCAAAGGGAACAAGCATCAAAATCCAGGAGGTACAGAAAACCCCCCTCAAAATCAACAAGAATAAGTCCACATCCCATCACCTAATAGTAAAATTTACAAGTCTTAGTGACAAAGAGAAAATCCTGAAAGCAGCCCGGGACAAGAACTCTGTAACATACAATGGTAAAAATAATAGATTGGCAGCAGACTTATCCACAGAGACCTGGCAGACCAGAAAGAGCTGGCATGATATATTCAGAGCACTAAATGAGAAAAACATGAAGCCAAGAATACTATATCCAGCTAGGCTATCATTGAAAATAGAAGGAGAGATAAAAAGCTTACACAACAAAAACTGAAAGAATTTGTAAACACCAAACCAGCTCTACAGGAAATATTGAAAGGGGTCCTCTAAGCAAAGAGAGAGCCTAAAAGTAGTAGATCAGAAAGGAACAGAGATAATATACAGTAACAGCCACCTTACAGGCAATACAATGGCACTAAATTCATATCTCTCAATCGTTACCCTGAATGTTAATGGGCTATAATGCCCCAATCAAAAGACACAGGGTATCAGAATGCATAAAAAAATAAATCTATATGTTGCCTAAAAGAAACTCATTTTAAACCCGAAGACACCTCCAGATTTAAAGTGAGGGGGTGGAAAGCAATTGACCATGCTCATGAAAAACAGAAGAAAGCAGGAGTGGCAATCCTTATATCAGATCGATTAGGTTTTAAGCCAAAGACTATAATAAGAGATGAGGAAGGACACTATACCATACTCAAAGGATCTGTCCAACAAGAAGATCTAACAATTTTAAATATCTATGCCCCTAACATAGGAGCAGCCAAATATATAAACCAATTAATAACAAAATCAAAGAAACACATCAACAATAATACAAAAATAGTAGGGGAATTTAACACTCCCCTCACTGAAATGGACAGATCATCCAAGCAAAAGATCAACAAGGAAACAAAGGCCTTAAATGACACACTAGACCAGATGGACATCACAGATATATTCAAAACATTTCACCCCAAAGCAACAGAATACACATTCTCCTCTAGTGCACATGGAACATTCTCCAGAATAGATCACATCCTTGGTCCTAAATCAGGTCTCAACCGGTATCAAAGATTGGGATCATTCCCTGCATATTTTCAGACCACAGTGATCTGAACCTAGCAATCAATCACAAGAGGAAATGTGGAAAGAACCCAAATACATGGAGACTAAACAGCATCCTTCTAAAGAATGAATGGGTCAACCAGGAAATTAAAGAAGAATCAAAAAAATTCATGGAAACAAACAATAATGAAAATACAACAGTTCAAAATCTGTCGGACACAACAAAGGCAGTCCTGAGAGGAAAATATATAGCGGTACAAGCCTTTCTCAGGAAACTTCAAGAAAGGTCTCAAATATACAACCTAACCCTACACCTAAAGGAGCTGGAGAAAGAACAAGAAAGAAACCCTAAACCCAGCAAGAGAAGAGAAATCATAAAGATCAGAGCAGAAATCAATGAAATAGAAACCAAAAAAACAATAGAACAAATCAACGAAACTAGGAGCTGGTTCTTTGAAAGAATTAATAAGATTGATAAACCCCTGGCCAGACTTATCAAAAAAAAAAGGAGAGAGAGAGAGAGAAAGGACCCAAATAAATAAAATCATGAATGAAAGAGGAGAGATCACAACTAACACCAAGGAAATACAGACAATTATAAGAACATACTATGAGCAACTCTATGCCAACAAATTTGACAATCTGGAAGAAATGGATGCATTCCTAGAGACATATAAACTACCACAACTGAACCAGGAAGAAATAGAAAGCCTGAATAGACCCATAACCAGTAAGGAGATTGAAAGAGTCATCAAAAATCTCCAAACAAACAAAAGCCCAGGGCCAGACGGCTTCCCAGGGGAATTCTACCACACATTTAAAGAAGAACTAATTCCTATTCTCCTGAAACTGTTCCAAAAAATAGAAATGGAAGGAAAACTTCCAAATGCATTTTATGAGGCCAGCATCACCTTGATCCCAAAACCAGACAAGGATCCCATCAAAAAAGAGAGCTATAGACCACTATCCTTGATGAACACAGATGAGAAAATTCTCACCAAAATACTAGCCAATAGGATTCAACAGTACATTAAAAGGATCATTCACCACGACCAAGTGGGATTTATTCCAGGGCTGCAAGGTTGGTTCAACATCCACAAAACAATCAATGTGATACAACACATCAGTAAAAGAAAGAACATATGATACTCTCAATAGATGCTGAAAAAGCATTTGACAATGTGCAGCATCCCTTCCTGATCAAAACTCTTCAAAGTGTAGGGATAGAGGGCACATACCTCAATATTATCAAAGCCATCCATGAAAAACCCACTGCAAATATCATTCTCAATGGAGAAAAACTGAAAGCTTTTCTGCTAAGGTCAGGACATGGCCGGGATGTCACATTATCACCACTGCTATTCAACATAGTACTAGAAGTCCTAGCCTCAGCAATCAGACAACAAAAGGAAATTAAAGGCATCCAAATTGGCAAAGAAGAAGTCCAACTATCACTCTTCGCAGATGATATGATACTATATATGGAAAACCCAAAAGACTCCACTCCAAAACTGCTAGAACTTGTACAGGAATTCAGTAAAGTGTCAGGATATAAAATCAATGCACAGAAATCAGTTGCATTTCTCTACACCAACAACAAGACAGAAGAAAGAGAAATTAAGGAGCCAATCCCATTTACAATTGCACCCAAAACTATAAGATACCTAGGAATAAACCTAGCCAAAGAGGCAAAGAATCTATACTCAGAAAACTATAAAGTATTCATGAAAGAAATTGAGGAAGACACAAAGAAATGGAAAAATGTTCCACGTTCCTGGATTGGAAGAATAAATATTGTGAAGATGTCTATGCTACCTAAAGCAATCTACACATTTAATGCAATTCCTATCAAAGTACCATTCATTTTTTTCAAAGAAATGGAACAAATAATCCTAAAATTTATATGGAACCAGAAAAGACCTCGGATAGTCAAAGGAATGAAAAAGAAAGCCAAAGTTGGTGTCATCACAATTCCGGACTTCAAGCTCTATTACAAAGCTGTCATCATCAAGACAGCATGGTACTGGCACAAAAACAGACACATAGATCAATGGAACAGAATAGAGAGCCCAGAAATAGACCCTCAACTCTATGGTCAACTAATCTTCGACAAAACAGGGAAGAATGTCCAATGGAAAAAAGACAGCCTCTTCAATAAATGGTGTTGGGAAACTTGGACAGCCACATGCAGAAAAATGAAATTGGATCATTTCCTTACACCACACATGAAAATAGACTCAAAATGGATGAAGGACCTCAATGTGAGAACGGAATACATCAAAATCCTTGAGGAGAACACAGCCAGCAACGTCTTTGACCTCAACCGCAGCAACTTCTTCCTAGGAACATCGCCAAAGACAACAGAAGCAATGGGAAAAATGAACTATGGGATTTCATCAAGATCAAAAGCTTTTGCATAGCAAAGGAAACAGTTAACAAAACCAAAAGACAACTGACAGAATGGGAGAAGATATTTGCAAACGACATATCAGATAAAGGACTAGTGTCCAATATCTATAAAGAACTTAGCAAACTCAACACCCAAAGAACAAACAATCCAATCAAGAAATGGGCAGAAGACATAAACAGACATTTCTGCAAAGAAGACATCCAGATGGCCAACAGACACATGAAAAAGTGCTCCATATCACTCGGCATCAGGGAAATACAAATCAAAACCACAATGAGATATCACCTCACACCAGTCAGAATAGCTAAAATTAACAAGTCAGGAAATGACAGATGCTGGCGAGGATGTGGAGAAAGGGGAACCTTCCTACACTGTTGGTGGGAATGCAAGCTGGTGCAACCACTCTGGAAAACAGCATGGAGTTTCCTCAAAATGTTGAAAATAGAACTACCTTAGGACCCAGAAATTGCACTACTAGGTATTTACCCTAAAGATACAAACGTAGTGATCCGAAGGGGCACATGCACCCGAATGTTTATAGCAGCAATGTCTACAATAGGCGAACTATGGAAAAAACCTAGATGTCCATCAACAGATGAATGGATAAAGAAGAGGTGGTATATATACACAATGGAATACTATGCAGCCACCAAAAGAAATGAAATCTTGCCATTTGCAACAACATGGATGGAACTAGAGGGTATCATGCTTAGCGAAATAAGTCAAGCGGAGAAAGACAACTATCATATGATCTCCCTGATATGAGGAAGTAGAGATGCAACATGGGGGGCTAACGGGGTAAGAGAAGAATAAATGAAACAAGATGGGATTGGGAGGGAGACAAACCATAAGTGACTCTTAATCTCACAAAATAAACTGAGGGTTGTTGGTGGGAAGGGGGTTGGGAAAAGGGGGGTGGGGTTATGGACATTGGGGAGGGTATGTGCTATGGTGAGTGCTATGAAGTGTGTAAACCTGGCAATTCACAGACCTGTACCCTGAGAATAAAAATATATGTTTATAAAAAATAAAAATAAATTTAAAAATTTTAAAAAAAAAGATTTCTGGGGCTGGGGAGCCTGGGTGGCTCAGTGGGTTAAGCCTCTGCCTTTGGCTCGGGTCTTGATCTCAGGGTCCTGGGATCGAGCCCCACGTTGGGCTCTCTGTTCAGCGTGGAGTCTGCTTCCCCTTCTCTGTCTGCCTCTCTGCCTACTTGTTATCTCTCTCTGTCAAATAAATAAATAAAATCATTTTTAAAAAAAAAGATTTCTGGGGCTTTGTGCCCCAGAATCCCTCATCTTCTGTTTTTTTTGGTTTGGGGTTTTTTGTTTTTTTTTTTTGGTCCCCAGCTGCTTTTTCCATTCTGTTGTTATAGGTACCAGACCCCTTTTCAGGTCCTGAGGTTATGTTATTTTTTAAATGCCAAGAAAGCTCTGCCTTGTATAATCTCAGGAGTTTTTCACTGATTTCATGTTGCTCTTAATGGAATGAAGACTTGATGGCCTCTGGCCAACCTCATACAAAAAAGAAAACAACTTCCCATGCACTGGCCCACTTGACTCCAGTGACCTACATAGTCCCATGCAGGACCATGGTCCCCACACAGAAGACTGTGAGCTTGCCATCTATGTTGATGTCCAGGTAGATCCTCCCCAGACACGGTCCCCTAAGTGACTTTTCTGAGACACTCTTGTGACAGAGTCACTTCTCTGCCTAACAGTTCCAGTGAATTCCCTTTGCCCAAAGAACAAAGTTTAAACTTGTGTACATGGCCCACGAAACCCTGCCTCCCTTCCTGACCACATGTCCTGTCACTCGTCTCTCTCAGATTTCATGCCCCAGACATACTAAAGAACATCTTAAGGGTTTGGAATGGATAGGTCCCTCCTCCTGAAATTTCCTTCCTTCCCTCCATCCCTGCCAGGCAAGGTCCGGAAAACTTCCTGCTCATGCTGCAGATCTCCCCTGTCAACATCCCTTGAGAACTCCCTCTGGCCCCCCGCCCCCTACCCCTACTGCTGGGCTCAGGTAATTGACCTTCCTGTTTGTACCCACAGAGACTCTGCTTCTTCTATTAGGCAACGTATCTCCTATGCCAATTAATTAATTAATTAATCAATTCCTATGCTTATGTAGGTATCCATCTCTCTGAACTATGACCCCCCAGAGGGACTTAGATCTTATTTTCTTCACAGCTGTGTCTCAGAACCCAACACCACACCTGGTGCATGACAGCAAACCAACTGATGAATGACCGAATGAATGAAGGACAAAGAATGAATGAGAAGCTGGCCAGGTATATAAGGTCAATTCCATTCCTCACTCCCTTACCAGCGACTGAAATCACAGCCCAGGACTTCCAGTGGTCCTCCCTGGTCCCGCAGCATATGTGAAATCCCACAATATCCTTCCCACCCCACACACCTCCACTTCTGATCACCTGTTCTCCTTAACCCTGGGGATACCACTGAGCCTAAACCCGACCAGTCTTCTCCCACATCTGAAATTCTATGACACAGGTGCAGCAGCTTCCTTTCATAATGCTGTGACAGGTCACAGAAGAAACAAAAATCCTGCTACACACATCAGGGAACAGCACGAGTCTTTAGGGCCTGGGTGATGCCACCGTCCATCATATACATTTCTATAGTATCAGCCCTGTCTTCTCTCTGGGAGTGAAGGCCCAAAGAACATAGTTGAATTCTCCGGACTTCCATAGCTGTAAGCAAGCTCTACTATGAATTATAATTTGGATAGAACCAAATATAGAAGCCTGCACCACTGGTATAACTAAGGTTGGGCTCCATGACTTCTCTTCTGGGAACTACATGGGGTTCATCGTTGTCCCCACAAGGCGTAAGAGGTAAACTTCAAACTCAGGTCTTTGCCTGGTTCTCAGAAACATCGAAGCCTGGGTCTGTGTTTCTAAGACCAGATGTTCACTCTTTACAACACTAGAGCCTGGCCACGTATCCAGAAGTATGACAAGACTATTTCTGTCTCCCTGGGACTCTGAGATCTTCCACATTGCTCATGTTAAGTATCCCAGGACAGCGAAACTTCACCCATAAAGAGTATAATGTATACTAACCCCAAGTTCACAAACCTTTTCATCTCTTATTATTTATATGCAACTAATTCTAGGAAGACTCCATTTTGAAACGAAAATGTAGTTGTAAGGATGAGACTCACTTTGGGATTTCCTCTGCCTTGGATACGGGCTTCAGATTTACCAAAAAGCCATTAAGAGCAAGGTTCATCCCCCCAAAGAGAAGCCCAAGGAAGTATTTAGAGTCAAATACTGGCCATGGCTTCTCAGCTATACCCATATGGGATTTGACACATTACCTAGAAGTCCTTAAGCAACTTGTGACTATCCAAGAGCCCATGTGTACCCACTCTTAGCTGCCCCCCCTATGGCTCATCTCTAAGGTTGTCAGATTTACTGAATAAAAATCGAGGACATCCAGTCAAATCTGAACTTCAGATAAATAATATTTATGTTTTACCATAAGTGTATCCTACATAAGATGCGGAGTATACTTATACTAAAAATGTATTCATTGTTTTTCTGACATTCAAATTTAACTACATATCCTATATTTTATCAGTCAAATCTTATTCATTACAAATGATAGAGACTCATAAGGATCCCCGGGATGCCTCAGAGAAACCTTGGCTTTTATTTATATACCCTAAGCAGTGTGAACCTGAATTTTCCATTCCAATTAACAGGCCATAATGAAGTATAGCCTCAATTTTCGGGCTTTCTCTGCTTGTCATTGTCAATATCTTTTTTATTGTAGAGATGTTGATTTTTTTCCAACCTCAATAGCTCATCAGGAAGTATGTAAAAGTTCATCAGACAAAAGAAAAACAACATGAATCTGAAAAATTACAGGAACCGCCTGGTGTTTAGTGAAAAAGTATTAGGAAGATTGAAAAAGACAAATTTAATAAGCAAGTCTCTCCAAGGATATTTTCATAGCTTCATATCCTCCCACACTCTGAAAATATGATTGCATCAAAAACGCAGAACCACTAACTGCATGGAAGGCTTCCTTGTGGGTCTATCAAATTGAAGATGCGGTATACTAAGTGAGCTGACTAGCTGCCTCAGGGGCGTAGGCAGTTGGTGGAGCTCTTCCAAGGGTGTGGATGGAAATATCGGGTTTTTCTATGAGTCTCCACCCTGGTCCCGGTATTACCACACTCTTGGCCCTTGTCAGCTCGAGGTAATGTTTTACCCACCTTCACTTCTTTGTTGCTATTCAGACAGCATACTAGACTTGATATTACATAAATGAGTTTAATAAGCTACTTTTTAAAATTTGGTACGCAATCTTAAAACTTAAATCTGGATGAAGCTTACCTTCATCCAGCTGCATAAGTGTTTTTAAAAAGAGTCAGTTGACATACCCCATGTAACAAGTCCATGCTTGTTTTAGAGATGTAAAAATGGAACATGATATTTAAAGGTTTTAGTGGCAAAATCACCCAGTCTTTCAGAGACAATAAAGGAGAATGATTAAAGGCATGGATTTGCACTTGCTCCAACGTCTCAGGCAAGTCCCCGGAGTAGATGATCATGCCTCGTCTGCCCTTATCTGTCACAGGGGGCTTTTATCTGTACCTTTTCAGTGGATAGGTCCTGAAACTTACATATGATAGCTACACATAAGCCATTAGAAGAATAAGTGATACAGAGTTAAAACTTAGCAGATGTTTCCTATTCACTCTTGGAAAATATCTCCATGAAAATGGTTACTTTACCAGTGGATGAGTCAATGGGAGAGAGTAAATGACAATCACGGCAAGCTGGTGGGGACCCAGTTCATACGTATGTGAAAAAAGAAAAGCATGTATGTGTGTGTGTGTAGAAAAATGTATGAAAGTTTGCCTATCAAATGGTTCATCATATTAACTCTGAGGATTGGAATAAATACACTGGGGGAGGATTAAAGAAAAAAAGTTTTATTCTATTCCTCTATCATTTGAGTTGTTACAGATTTAATATATTCTTTGTGAAATTTTTAAAGATGTGTCAGGATAAATGTTTTGAAGTTTTCCTGCCATGCCTGTATTATTTTGGAATTGCTGGCATTTCTTCCTATCTTTGGATCTACACTCATTGAGTCAACAGACCATTCTGGAGGGAAGAGACAATAGGACTGAAATGAAGTGAAAGAAAAAAGCCTGGGAAGTGGGGACACCTTATCATAACCATCCTTTGGGGAAAGGATACAATGACAAATGAGGCAAGTGCCCTACCCTTGTGATGGAAAGGACTCCTTGGCTGAGGGTGGATGGAGTCTTAGGGCATGTACACGAGAGAACCAACCAGAAGGGAACACACACACACACACACACACACACAAACACACACACGTGTAGAGAAAGCACTCTGATAAAACTCTGCTTGTTGGCAAGTAAGCCTGTGTCTCCAGTAACCAGCACTTCACCCATAGCTCCCCAGCAAGAGACACACACAGGTGGAACCCATCCAACTTCTTGTGTGTCCACTCTGCCAAGACATTCAAAACCTGACTTGTGGCATGGCCCATACCCCTAGAGAGGCTGTGGGGGTGGTCATGAGAGTGGGGGGAACCCCTGCCCATACCGAGTGAGATCAAACAGAACCAGCTCAGAACCCTCCTAGGCCAGAATTTATCTGCACAAAAAACACTCTGGCTACCTGGGCCAAGTGCACTTCATCGATCTTAACATTTCTTAGTACCTCATATGAATATAATGTACAGTGACCTCAGGCATGAATAAATCCTCCATTCACCCCCACAGAGGTTCCAGGCTACTGCTATCTGGTCCCAGCTGAACTCAGGGCTACAGAATGAGACCAAATTTCCCAGATGGCTCCAGGAGTTGTTCCCACAATCCCTTTGGCCGGAGAAGTCTCATCCTACAATATGATAATGGGACCTGCCTCACAGAGTCATTTTGCGGACTAATAAATCCACCCAAATACATAGAAAAGAGTTTCTCATTAACTTCTAGTGTAATATTCTATTTCCCTTCCATGTTAGAGAGGTTTAAAGATCAAATTCTCAAGCCCCTCAGAAAAGGGGAACTAGCTGTTCTGTTGACCATCCTGCTTCTCACCACATTCTCAGCATAAGCTAATTCTAGGTTTAATAAGCCATGAACATTTACTGTTCAGATTTTGAGGAATAAAACATGGAGTGCCTCAGAGAGGAAAGATCTTGGCCAAGAGACGAGGGAAACTGTTCTCCAGCATTGAGAAGATGAGAGGAGGAGTGTGGGGACCCAAAGCATCAGGGTACTCAAGTCAGATTCTTGGATGAGGTGAGGAAATCGCAGAGTAGAAGATCACCTAAAACACCTATGAAGGGAACCAAAGGCCTCTGCACTTACAGGCTGCTCCAAAAAGCATGAGGAAAATGGTGGGGGCCTGTCAGGTTGGATGTGCCCATTGCGAATGGGACAATGGGTGTCTCCACTGAACCTGCCTGCATAAGTCATTAGAGATCATAGGATCTTTCCCACTCTATCCCCACACTTCCAACACACTAAAGCCACACACACTCACACACACTTGGTACAGATTAAAACCATTCCCTAGTTTGTTTTATGTGTGATTTCCTTCCAATTTTTGTTTTACGGTTTCTTTGGTTTTCTACTTACATGGATTTTGGGACACATTTACCTCATGACTTTTATCTAAGTCATCTTAAATGGATGGTAATTCAAAGCTGAGCTTTGTCAGTGGTCTAGGGACTCTAATTTGCTGGAAGGTATGCTTGGTATGAGCTTTCTTGTGTTTAGAAGGGTTTGGAACTCAGCTGGATGTCTCCATGGGCCTCCTTTTGTGGGTCTCCAGACAGGGAAGCTTCCATAATTGCAAGAACACTGGTGAGCTTAGCACTTTCAACAACCAAACATCCTCTAATTTGTGAGGGAGGAACCCCAAATGTTTATGAGGAAATTAGGATAGGAGACTGAAAATTGACCAAAATCAGGGAAAAAAAAAAATATTCAGGAGAGTAGAGAGACAAGAAAAGGATCTTAAAAGATAGAAAGGAATTGGCAAAGAAGAAAGGGAAAAGGCAAAGATTCCTCACAGGTTCATCTTCTTCAACAAGGGTAAGAAGGAGTATTGATCTGTGAAAACAGCAGCATTTAAAGCAGATAGAGTTTATCAGAAGGTGCTGAGAATAAAATGAGAAGCACGATTATCAAATTATACATTCACTGCAGTGGCATTTTAATGGGGGGGGGGTGTTCTGCAGGACATCAGCAAATGCTCAGGAGAGAGAAGAGTAAAAAGTCATCTTAGAGGGATGACGAAGCTCACAGAGTTGTATATCAGATATGGACAAGTGTTACCAAGCACCAAACGGATCAGGAACCCTGCTTCCTTCACCGAGTAAACCCAGACCCACAGCCAGCCTTGAAAGAAGGAGGACTTCAGGAAATCCTCATGGTAGTGACATTAGATTTTGTTCATCAAGACTTGAGAAAAACCCCTCACTCAGATCCCCTCTTTTAAAGCCCATCTTTCCTTCATGAGCTTCATCTGGCCTCCTCCCTCCCTCCCAAGCTCGGTGACACTGAGCAGCAGGATGGGTCATCTGGGTCTTCTACCTCCTGTGGTCCCCATCTGTGGAAGACCAAAGGCAAGGGCCAATTAATGGGAAACAAGAGTGACCAGGAATAGATACCGACAGAGCAGAGCTTTCTGGGACAGGGTGGCCCCAGTCAGTTGAGTGTGCCTGGCACCACTCCAATTATGAACATCTCTGGAAGTTCTCCGAAGGCAGAGCCTGGCCATCTGCACCCCAGAGTCCACTCAGAGACCTCAATCATAGCTTCCATGCCTGCATCTCACCTGTGTCTGCTCAGAGTTTTCAGATTCTCCTTTTCCCCACATTTCTTTAGAGAAGCCAGGGTGGATGAGGTGATGGGGGAAGGCTCAAGGCAGCCCAGACGTTCCTGTGGTCCAAAAGGACACCTGGCAATAACCTCCTACCTTCTGGATCCTTCAATTTTCCCATTTGGAGGAGTGGTTACTTCTCGGTGCTTCCAACTGCTGGCTGGAGGTAGGCTGTTGCAAGGCATCTGAAGGCAAGCAGCAATCCTTCAGATAGTCTGGCCCTTCCTGACTGACAGGAGAAGTCTGGAAGGCTCTCAGAAATACTGCTTGCTCCAGAGAAAGGAGGGACAAAACACAATTGTGCAGTAACACCTGAATCCGGGGGAAAAAAAAAAAAAAAAAGTGGTGCTGTATTCATATGAGTGAATAACATTGAACAGTTAAAATAACAGACCTAGGTCAATTAAAAATTGATACAGATAAAACACGAAACCCTAGGACTGGTTGAAAGAAAATGTGATGCACAATGTTATATTGTGATTTTATGTATATGAAAATATGGACTGGATACCTGCAAAACTCTGATACTGGTCACTTCTGGGAAGCTGGGGGAGGGGCACTAAAAATAGGTCTAGAAATGGTTATGTGTTTAAAAAGTATCTATAGGAGCCCCTGGGCAGCTCAGTCAGTTAAGCATCTGCCTTCAGCTCAGGTCACAATCCCAGGTTCCTGGGATGGAGCCCTGGGTCGGGCTTCCCGCTCAGCGCAGAGTCTGCTTCTCCCTCTCCCTCTGCGCCTCCTCCCACTCATGCTCTCTCTCTCTTAAAGAAATAAATAAAATCTTTAAAAATAAATAAATACATAAAAATAAAAAGTATCTATAAAATGAATTATTCAAGTTATCCATGGAGCATAGGATTTACCTTCAATATCACCATTTACCCAGGAAGCCCAAAAGAACACACAGATAAACTAGTAAGACAGTTCAATAAGCCAGGTGGATTCAAGGTCAGCGCATGGAAAAATCCGTCAAGTTTCTCTAGACTTAGCAATAACTGCCTGCTGCTGACTCGTAGCCACAGGCCCTCGTGTGACTCCGTGCTTTCCTGGGAAGTCTTCTCTCTTTTTCTCTCTCTCTCTCTCTCCCCCTGTGCAGGGAGAACTGCCAGAACTCTGTGTAACCTGCACCCTGCCAAGTCCTGTGGAATCAATGCTAGGTGTTTGAAGCTGTCAGTGGAAGACCCAGGAAGGCACAGGGGGATGGAAGATTCCTGGGGGTCTCAAGAAGCAAAGGAACAAAGGGGAAGATGACAGAGCACAGCAAAGCGTGCCAGAGAGAGAGCAGAATCTCCCAGAGGGTGGTGTGAGTACAGAAGTAAATTCTGAATTCTTGGAATGACCGTTAAAGGGGGCACTGGGCATCTAGAGGCAGAAGGATGTGGACACGCAGAGGGCACCCCCTTTGGAGAGGCTGAGAAGCTTGAAGCCAGTGAGGAAGCTGGAAGATAATAATGATGGGGACTGAAATAGTGACAGCAATACCAGACCACAGGAACCATGGCTGATTCAAGAAAGCCCCATGAAAGTCACCTTTCAGCTCCTGGAAAAAAAATCCATGGGACTTTGGAATTAGACCTGGTTCTGCTTCATTTTACAGAGTCTCTGAGCTTTGAATTATTCCCTTCTAACTCCATCAGTTCTCTGAAGCCTGGCTTTGGCCCCCTACTCAGATTAGAAAGACATACAGTACCCACCCCCTTACCTCTCCATCCATGGACAGCCTCATACATTGAAATGATTCTTCAGGCCCTCCCAGACATCTGTAGTTCTGGGGGTGCTGGTAGCAGTGGGGTAAGGATGACGTTCAGGGATGACAGCATCCCAAACTTGAGCAGCTAGAGTAAGAATTTATTTGGCAACTGACCCATTAACATCAGAACTGGAAATATCCAAGCTTCCAAGCTTCTTGGCTGAACCTCTGATTACAGCTGTGTCTTCCTCCAATTCCTGACTGTGGTCAAGCGGCTTCTTTTCGAGTGTCATGACGAAGTCCCACCAACCCCAGAAGAAATTGTTCCATGCACAGCTTCCACGTGAAGGCATCTCTCCTCTGCCCTGGTGCTTCCTTGTAAAGCTACAACTAAAAGGCCTCCGTCCAGGCCAGAACTAGGGAGACACACACAGCACCCACCAGGTCCCCAAAGACCATCCCAGTGCTTTCAGTCACGACCCATGGGACACAGTTTCCAGAGCACCTGCTACTTACCAGCAACCTCAGTGGAACTCAGCGTGTTTGTCCCAGTCTCCTGCAAGATGTGGAAGCCAGCCTTGTGAAAATGGTCACACGGAAGCCTCATCCGTCCCAGGGGCGTGAGTACTGCTGCTTCTGCAAAAGGACCGTGGGGGTCTTTGGCACTTACATGAAACCTGGTTTGCCAGCCGCTAGCGAGACCAGTGCACATGGTGGACAGACAATTTTGACTCAAGAATATATCCGGGTGAAGTTTGGAAAACAGCCTTTATTGCATAAGACATTTATATGGTCCTGTGATGCTAGACAGAGCGCTGGTTCCTTCGTCTTCCTTCACGTCGTCGGCATCCTGTCTGCTATTCTCCCCAGGGTCCTGTCTTCTCCCTGGAAGCAATTCAACAGATAAGGCACAGCAGGAAGAGACAAAAGCAACGGGAGCCCCACTAGTCCGAGTAACCCTTCACCTCCGTCTTAAAGCTTAGAGCCATGCACACCAGAGTGGGTTTCTTTCCAGAACAGCTACAGCCCAGTCAAGGTGCTGGACCGTTTCCAGATCTCTTGGGGCCTCACTTCCGAGTTTCTCGCCCCTCTCTCACTCTGGGACCTCTGGCTCTGGCCCTCACCCCTCAGACCTCTGCTCCGGCTAGGCCCCTTGTCCCCGCTTCACACCACTCCCGGCCCTTGAGGTTGTGCCGAGCTCTCTCAGTCCCCTTAAATTCCTCCTCAACCTCATGACATTGGCTCAGACGATGCCAGCCTCAGGCCTCACCTCTCCCAAGAGAAGGCCACACCATCTTCTGGGATCTTCCGGCTCACGAATCTCAGTGGCTGTGTGGAAACCAGAACAAAGATGCTCCATAATTCAAGAAGAAAGGTGCTCTGTTAGCCTGAAAAGATCAGGATAAACCCCCACCACCAGTCAGATCTTTACTAGAGGCCTGGACCGCAGTTACCTGCCCCGCCCCCAACCTTCAGGTGTCCTCTGAGGTCTGAGAGCCCCCAGCTCTCCCTCCTTGGAGGGGTGAGCCTGGGCGGGAGAAACAGGGGCAGCTCGGAGAAGGCATGGCTCCCGCAGCAGCCCCAGCCCCTTCTCACTTCTTGTCCTTTGGAGAATGGAACGCGCAGCCTGGGCACTGGCTCCAAGGTCGCTTTGGGCTGCGGTCTTCCTGCGGGGGCCGCTCGTCCTCCTTCTCCTTTTCCTCCTCCTGCCTCTCCTGCTCTTCCTGCCCCTTCTCATCCTTCTCCTCCTCACAGGTGCCTATGGCTTCTACGGTGCCTGTCAGCTGGGCCATGGTGAGGTGAAACACGTGGCAGCTGAAACCTTCCCGGATGCCATGCTGCACGTGCTCCTGGAGGACCTCCAGGGTGGAGAAGACCCGGCAGCAGGCCATGCACCTGTAACCGGCCTCCATGGTCACCAGCCAGTCGGGGGTCTTGGCCCTGGGTCTCTCCTCAACCGCGGGTGACCCAGGTGGGCTGTCGGACTCTGCCCGTTCCTCGTGCTCCTTCTCCTCCCCGCTGGGCTCACTGTCAGACAGCAGGTTTCTGGTGGACACGTCAGAGGGGGGAGTCCCTACCTGCACATCCTCGGGAAGGGTCACTTCTTCTATCCTTGGCTGCTTTTCTAGTGACTCCGAGGTCTCTGAGGTCTCCCAGGAGACAGCCACGCCCTTTTTCATTTGTACCTGCATGTAGTATATTTTCATGCCCTTTTCCTCTTTGTTTATGTGCAGAGAGGACACACAGGTTTTATAGGACGAAGGGGATGAAGAGACTCGGTGTGAGGGGGCGGCAGTCTCCCCTTGTTCCTGAACCTGGGTTAGGGGTGATCTAGGCTGGGGACTGTCTTGAGGTACTCGCCGGAGTCCTGGGAAAGGAAGTAAGAGACATAAGAATGTGAGTAGGGGGCGGGCCAGAAGTTGAGGGGGTCTTCACACGTGAAGATGCATGGTGTGGGGAGCCTGGGGTCAGTGTTCATACCCGGGGTGGTGTCCGCTAGGCCCTTTTCATGCATGTGTAAGGATGTTGGCAAGGTGTCAGTATCCAGGGGTGTGGAGCAGGGTGGCAAGGGGTTGTGGAATTTCTGGGATGTTGGTGGGTTGTGTGTTATCTGTGATACCATCGGTGTGCTTGTGGAATGTGGGCAGTCATGTAGGAAATGGTGCTGCAGATCCCATGTCTCGGGGGCAGGAGCTGTGTGCTGAGAATGAATGTACATGGTGTGGAGTACAGCTGTGTGCCTCGGGGTGCAGGGATCTGAGCTGGACGGTCCTGCTCCAGGGCTGGAGACCTGGGCTGAGGAGCTCTGTCCTTCTTTGGAGGCAACAGCAAAGGCACAACCTACACAGCTCCTTCATCCCATCTCTGGGCACCATACTTCCAGCCCAGATCTTTCTGGCTCATGGTTCTTAACATCCCCACTGTGGTTGCAGCAGGGATCCCCTCCACACACACACACACTGAGCTCATACCCACGCTCTCCTAACAGCGATGCCAGCTTCCCGGGCTCCTTCGAGGAGCTCTGACCACCTCTGATTGTCTTGGGTTTCTTCTTGGCCTCTCCTGGGTCTATGTGCCCCACACCCAAGGAGCCCTGAACCCTTACCAGCACAGATGAGCTTGCGTGGAGAAGAGACACAGGAGAAGTATTCAGAGGCAGAGGACACTTCCCCCACCGCCGTGTCCCAACTTTTGGCCACCCCAGTTGATTCAAGCTGAGGGGCATCCTCCTGTGACTTTGAGACCCCTGGAAAGATAGGAAAGCCTCAGAAATATGATGAGTGGGCCATGTCTGGACATCATTTGTCCGTCCAACAAATATCAACCAAATGACATATGTCAAGTGCAGTGAATACACGCGGTTCAAAGTCTGGTCCCGGACGGCTACTCCTGTATTGAATTACTATCAACATTTACTTTGTTAGTGTCTGCTTAGGATGGAAGGCTTGAGTAGGTCTGAAATGTGAACATCGTGTGTATCAGCCAAACTTTTCACAAATGTGAGGGTGGCGTGATGAGGAGGGTACACACGCATCGGTGTGGTGTTTGGTGCAACGTTGGTGTTCACAATTCCGAAATGGGGTGACACATAACCATTTTATAGAATATGGTATGTATTTATGGTGTGTAGTCAATCATTTATTCATTCACTCAAAAATAGAGAGTAGCTACTATGTATCAGTCTCTATTCTGGGCTCCGGTGAGACTGAACATTCTAGTAGAAGACAGACACTAGATATAAGTACAGTAAACATATGATATGTTAGCTGGCATTAAGTACACAAGGGTTGCCAGAGTTATCAAACAAAAACAGAGGATACCCAACAAAATTTGCATTTCAGCTAAACCACAAACAATTTTTTAGTGCAAGCTTTTCCCATATAATACTTGGGTGATGCCTATTTTTAGTGTAAGTATGTCCCATATGGCATTTTGGGATATACTCATACTCCAGAGCTCAGAGTAAGAGGAAAGGACTTTGACATCCATGGATGGTTTGTGAACACAGTGCAGCAGTGACATGCATATCTACCTCTACGATCTGTGTGTGGTTTGATAAAATCGGGCGTGCGGAGATGTGCGACTTTTTTCTGTACAAAGTGTATACAGATGTATAAGAGATGCTCTCGTGAAACTCCCTTATTATGAGTTCTGTATTCATGCTTACATGTTTTGAATGTCTCCCAGATCCAGGCATGGTGACAAGAACTCTACAAGGCCGACTTCACATCTGAGGATGCTCTATCCACATTCTCCCCAGTGCTCCCCCCACCCATCATACACACAGAGGCAAAAATACCCCACCAATCACTACCTTTTCTGTCCTACAGCTGCTGCCTGAAAATCTGCCTCCCGTCCAGGCCTCCAGTCCCAGGGCTCATCCTATATGCCCAGTCCTGTGCCTTGCGGAAGCTGCGGGCCTCTGATATGGGCCAGAAGCCTCCGGCTGGCTTCCTGGGGTGGGCTCCATTCTGCCCGCCTCCCAGTGTGACCACACCCTCTCTCCAGGCAAGCTACTAGTTTACAGGGACCCTGGGGAGTAAATACACAGCTCTCAGAGCTCCCTGCAGGGCCCTGGCACCATTTCTCACCCCCATCCTTCTGAACCTAGTCTCTGAAAGGCCCTCCCTTCCCCTGATCACCGCTGCTGAGCCCCACATCTGTAGATCATACAGACTCCTACAGACCCGTTCATAAATTCTTCCTGCTGAAGGAATACCATCTCCATGCTTTCAGTATGATGCTATCACTAGACAATCTCCTTTCTTGCTCCTCAAAATATTGTTCAACAAGGCTTCTCCTTGCTCTTTGGTAAAAGGGACAGCGGAACCCATAGATCTTCATCGGCATCCTTCACAACCTCCCTGCCCCCACCCAGTGACCCCAGAGGAAGGTAGAACAAAGAGAATGAGAGAGAATACAGGACGGAGAAAAGCCATCCCCTGGAGGTCTGGGCAAGTAGGACCCTGGCCTGCGATGAGTCCAACAGAGCTCCAGCCCCGAGCACCTCAAGAGAGAAGTCCTCAGATGGGCAGTGCTGACCCCCCCTCCAGGCAGGGGCACGTGGCCCTCCCATGCCATCTCACACCACAGGGATGCTCAGGAGAGACACAACGGCGTCCTCGGCTACTTCCCCAGGGACACATCCTCCTCCACCCCAGCTTCCTAGAGAAGGTCCAGGCTGGCAGCAGCCTTTGTGCCCCAGATAAGGTGCCCAGCGCATACCTCCTCCCTGCTGGGCACTTTCCGGGGACTCTTCACTTTCCAGATGTTTCCTCTTCTGTCGCTGTTTCATGGTACCGGCGACAGGAGTTGCTCAGAAGATGCCTAACACCCAGCTCCTCTTTCTCCCTACTAGCTGGCCCTCCTTGACTCTCAGGAAATTCGCTGAGGTGACCCGAAAGGAATAAAAATTGTCGAGTGTCCTAAATGGCTGAGGAACTCAGACCACACAGAGAACCAGCAACACCGCCCAGTGCCTGCTCCAGCACAGGGCTGTTAAGGTTCAAAGGTCACCCGGCCCCCAGCGGGGGTTCTCTGACCTGAATGATGACATCAGAGCATTCTGGGGACCTGGATCCCACACAGTCCTTGCGAATACACAGACCCCATGTTCAAGAACAATCCCTCTTCCCCTGGTGGAATCTCTCCCATGAATTCAACTCACATCTTCTTAAGAGGGGTAGGGTATTTTGAGATACTCATCTGCTGGCATTTCATTTATTTTCCCCTTTCTCCCTTTATCATTATTATTTTTTTCCCTTTCTCTTCTGCATTCAGGCAGGTAGCAGACTCTGTGTTCTCTGGCCAGAGGAAGGGCATGGCAGGGCTAAAAGCAGCAAATCATGCTCATCCCCTTGGCTTTTATTTCTAAAATCCCCAACTCCACAGATAATACAGGGCACTTGAGCAGAAACCTAACAGAAGCAGGATTCTTGAAATTCAGTACTTATTGTCTTCTTTTCCTACTAGCTTGTTGAGAGGTACCGACTGTCAGAGAGAAGTCTATGGACCACGAAGGAGGAGTTCTCCAAGGCGTGGTTAGAGCAGAAGATGTGGAGAAAACTCCACGAGGAGAAGGCTACATTGGGTATACAGGCAGAATCATGGCAACCTGTCCCACATGTCACCCAAGAACCACCAAACCCAAAGGAGGCACGGCAACCAAGCTGCAGGACATCGAAGCTGTAAGTGTGTCCTCCCAATAAACAGGAACCATGCTCTCACCTCAACCTTCATTCATGGTGGCCCTGTATGACCTCCCAATAGGGATGGGTGGAAATCCAAAGGGGACACCAGCAGGATCAAGGCTTACAACACAAATCAAGCAGAGTTACAAAAACAATTCCATCCTCTTTTTTGCGTACCTTGCTTGTGGGCTGAAACATCTACCAGTTATAAGTGGCGACCCAACTGCATGCTCTTGATTCCAGTCCAAAATGAGAGATACCTCCTGTTGAAGGTAGTACGGGTGTAGAGGGAGGAGGCGGACCTCCCCGATATCCCTGGCACCAAGAAGCCTGACTGGACCAAGGTGAATCCAGATCTGAAGGGCACTGCTGGACATCACAGTCTTCAAGAGCAGAGAGTGAAGACAGGACAAACGCAGCCTTGCAAGGATTTGCAGATGAGATTCAACCTTCCTGTTTTTGAAGAACCCCTAGGTAAGAAGGGGCAAAGAGGGCTTTTCAAAACTTCCTGTGGTAGAAATTTCCTTTTCTTTTTTTTTTTTTTTTTAAGATTTTATTTACTTATTTGACAGAGAGAGAGAGAGAGAGCACAAGCAGCAGGAGTGGGAGAGGGAGAAGCGGCAGAGAGCCCGATGTGGGACTTGACTGCAGGACCCCGGGATCATGACCTGAGCCAAAGGCAGACACTCAACCAACTGAGCCCCCCAGGCGCCCTGTGGTAGAAATTTTCAAGCATACACAAAGTTTAAAAAAAAAAAAAAAAAAGTTGTCTAATGGGGATGTGGCTCCATGGACCTATGACCCAGACTGAACCGTGACCAATATTCTGTCATTCTCGTCCCATCCCATCCACATACACACAGTTGGCTTTTCCTTCAGTTGTGCCAGTTTAGATGTTTCTGGGAGTGTGTAGGGGTGGCGGGAGAACTGTGTTTTGAAGAAGATCTCAGACGTGTCCTCTCTCTCTAAATGCAACAGTATTTATATCCAATAGATGAGGAGGTTTTGTTGTTGTTGTTGTTGTTGTTGTTGTTCAGTTTTTGTTTTTGTTTATTTATTTGACAGAGACAGACACAGCGAGAGAGAAAGCGAGAGAGAGAAGAGAACACAAGCAGGGGGAGAAGGAGTGGGAGAAGCAGGCTTCCCACTGAGCAGAGAGCTTTGCCTTACCGTGATAAATCCCACTGGTCCTGGCTTGTTTTTAATGATGTTGAGATGGATTAGTGGGTTCCTGTGACATTGCTTTGATCCTTCCACGATAATGATCCCATAAGCCTTTCAACAAATAGCGTGAGGAACCACAGAGAAACGTGCCTTCATTAGGAGTTCAAACTTCACTAGGTATTCTAATCCTTTCATTCCCAGGAAGGGAATTCTGTTTGCTTCCCCTTGCCCCCATTTTGCCCCTCCCTTCTGGTAGCCATCTACTGGTTCTCTGTATTTATGGGTCTGTTTCTGTTTTTTTGTTTGTTCAGAAGGAGGAAGTTTCTTTTTTTTTTTTAATTTTTTTATTTGTGTATAAATATATAATGTATTTTTATCCCCAGGGGTACAAGTCTGTGAATCACCAGGTTTACACACTTCACAGCACTCACCACAGCACATACCCTCCCCAATGTCCATAACCCCACCACCCAGGAGGAAATTTCTTAAGACATCCTTCTTAGACCCAGAATTTCCAAAAGAATTGAACCTCTCCTTTCAGCCCAGGTCATGATCTCATGATCTCACGATCTCATTCTCTGCTCAGGGCTAAGTCTGCTTCAGACTCTTTCTCTCTCTCCCTATGACCCTGCCCACTCATGCTCTCTCTCTCTCTCTCTCTCAAATAAATAAATAAAATGTTACAAAAGAAGAAGAAGAAGAATTGAACCTCTCTTTACAAAAGGAAAGATGGTTCTGACGGTACCAGCTCAGGATTTGCAAGCATGGACCTGTGGGATTTATCATGGTAAGGCAAAGCTAGATTGGAACATACCTCACCCATTCCTTCTTTATTCATTCTTCGTTCTGTAAATCTTTACTGAGTCTTTACCATGTGCCAAGCTCCCTAGATCCTCATAGTTGAACAGTTATGAACAAAACAGATAAAAGGATTTTCTCTCAAGGAGCTTAATTCTAAAAGAAAAGACAGATAATTTTTAAAATACATAAAATATGGAGTAGGTTAGATACTAACAAGTATCATGAAGAAAAAGAAAACAAGGTGAATTTGGGGTCTGTAGGCAATGGGGCATTTCTATGTTAAATGGGAGGTCATGGAAGTCTTTACTCAAAATAGCCCTTTTCAGTAAGACTTCAGGGCAAATGAGAAAGTTTAGAACTAAGGTTACATTTTCCAGATGAAAAGAAGAGACTGGAGTCCTGGACAGGGGTGGCTTGGCCTGTTAGACCTTCACAAAGAGGCTGGTGTAGCTAGAGCTGAGGCAGAAAGATGGGAAGAGACATAATGAGGGACTCTGCAGACAGTAAGCTATTGTCAAGATTCAGGCTTTTTCTCTGAGTGACAAGGGAACCGTGGAGAGTCCTGAGTGAATAATTGTATTTAAAAAGATCACTCTGGGGACACCTGAGGGGCTCAGTTGGTTAAGCCTCCGACTCTTGATCTCATCTCGGGTTTTGATCTCACCACTGTGAGTTTAAACCCCATGCTGGGTTCCGTGCTGGGCGTGGTATCTACTTAACAAAACAAGAAGAAGGAGAAGGAGGAGAAGGAAAAGAAGAAAAGAAAGATTACTCTGCTAGATACCCAACGGGAGGATGCCTGGGTGGCTCAGTCGGTTAAGCATCTGCCTTGGGCTCAGGTCATCATCCCAGGGCATCAGGGTCCTTGCTCGGCAGGGAGCCTGCTTTTCCCCCTGCCTGTGCACTCGCACTCTTTGTCTTCCTGACAAATAAATAAATAAAGTCTTTAAAAAAAAAAAAATAGCCACCCAGGAGGCAAGGACAGAATCAAGAAAATAGGGAGCTTTCTGGGGCATCTTCCTGACTCAGTTGGCAGAGTATACAACTCTTGATCCCAGGGTCATGAGTTCAAGCCCTACGTTGGGTGTGGGGTGTGGAGCTGTTTAAAAAAAAAAAAAAAAAAGGTAAAAATTCTGAAAATAAAGACAAATTCATCTCTTTCCTTCAAAAAAACAAAAAAAAAAGGAAAAAAGAAAATAGTGGGCCTATTGCAATTATCCAGGAGAGAAATGATCTGTAAAAGGAAAAATAAATAAACTAGGCTTCATGAAAACTAAAACCATTTGCTATGCGAAAGATCCTTGAAGGAGTGGGAAAAGACAAGCTACAGACTGGAAAAAAAGATTTGCAAACCTCATAAGCCAACAAACACATAATATCCGTAACATGTAAAGAACTCTCAAACTCAGAGTAAAAAAGGAAACAATCCAATTGGAAAATGGACAAAAGACTGGAAGAGATGTTTCAGGGAAGAGGTTGTCCAGACAGCAAATAAACAAATGAAGTGCTGTTTCATGTCATTAGCCATTAGGATCATGTGCACGAAAGCCACAGGGAGACACCTATCACACAAGCTCAAATAAAAAGCCATGACAATACAAAATGCTGAAGAGAATGGGAAGATACTCCATCATTCATACACTGCTGGTAAGAACAGAAAATGACAGCCATTCTGGAAAGTAGGGCACTCTAGAGACCTCTGGATGGCTCAGTCAGTGAAGCATGTGCTCAGGTCATGATCTCAGGGTCTTGGGATCGAGTCCCACATCAGGCTCCTTCTCAGCAGGAAGCTTGCTTCTCCCTCTGCCCTCTGCCTCCGCTTGTTCTCTCCCTCTATCTCACAAATAAATAAATAAAATCTTAAAAAAAAAAAAAAAGATTATGGCATATTCTTTAAAAAAAAAAGAAAAAAAAAACTAAATGTGCAACTACCATCCAACCCAGCAAATTGCATTCTTGGGCATTTGTCCCAGAGAAAGGCAAAGCCTGTTCATAAAACATGCACATGAATGTTGGTAACAGCTTATTCACAATAGCCAAAACCTAGAAACAACGCAGATATCCTTCAGTGGGTAAACGTTTAAATAAGCTGTGATACAGCCATACCATGGAATTCTTCTCGGCAAGAAAAGAGGAATGAACTTGGATGCATCTCCAGAGAATTATGCTGAGGGAAAAAAGCCAGTCCCAAAAGATGACATACTAGATGATTCCTTTTATGTAACAGTCTTGAGATGGCCAAAATTATACAAATGGAAAATAGGTGCAGAGTTAAGTGGTTAAGGGGTATGGAAGTATGGGAGGAAGTAGGTGTGGCCATAAAATGGCAACATGGAAATGTTCTGTGTCTTGATACTATAGATCAAAATCTAGGTCATGACAGGACACTATGGTTTCACAATATGTTTCAATTGGCCAAAGTGGGTAAAGTTTCCATGGGATCTCTATATTCTTCCTCACAACTGCACATGAATGCACAATGATCTAACAATTAGAAGTTTTGGGGCACCAGGGTGGCTCATGACCTGCCTTCGGCTCAGGTCATGATCCCAGGGTCCTGGGATCAAGCCCCGCATCAGGCTCTTGCTCAGCAGGGAGCCTGCTTCCCTCTCTCTCGGCCTGCCTCTCCGATACGTGTGAGCTCTGTCTGTCAAATAAATAAATAAAACCTTTAAAAAAAAATTAAAATAAAAATAAAAATTAGAAGTTTAATAAAAAAAAAAAAGAGAGAGAGAGAGAGAGCAAAAACAAACAGGGGCACCTGGGTGGTTCAGCTGGTTAAGCGTCTGCCTTTGGCGCAGGCCATGAGCCCAGGGTCCTGGGATGGAGTCCCACAGTGGGTGCCCTGCTCAGCAGGGAGCCTGCTTCTCCCAACCCGCCCACCTTCTGGCCTGGCGCATGCTCTCTCTCACTATCTCTCTCTCTCTCAAATAAATAAATAAAATCCTAAAACAAACAAACAAACAGAACTAGGAGTACTTATTTAAAAATAGAGGTGGGTAGCTATGGGATTCAGGTAAAGAATTGGCTTGCTTCTCCAAGCAAGTTTTTCTTACCACCTGTGCATGTCTCCCTGGTGGGCACATTATGGAAATCCTCTTTCTAGGCACAGGAGAGCGAGGAAGTTTACACTGCAGAAAACACTTCATAAACCTTACTTGCTGCACAAATGTGAGCCACAACAGTTACCCTTAGGATCTACAAAACTGAATGCTTTTAAGCGACAATGGATCGTGAAGTTCTCTAATTCAATCTAAGATTCTGGTACCGGTTCTCCTCATAGGAGGCAGTGGTTTCACCAAGCAAATCTCCAACACCAGCTGTGTGTCCTTTAACCCAACTCAAGGCAGACACTATCTACCCAAAGACAGCGTCAGATTCCACAGGTGAACGAGTGAGCCCTACAAGACTTCCCTAGCCCACCTACCCCCTCTCCACATGCGCACACACCTCAGACACCAGTTGTCACCTGTCCTTACCAGTTGGCTGTAGACGGGAGGTTCTAATGGCCTACCACCTTAGGGTTCGGTCATTTTGCTAGAGTGGCTCACAGAACTCAGAGAAACATTTTGCCTATGACATTATTGGCTTCTTCGAGAGGACAGAACACAGAAACAGCCAGATGGAAGAGAGGCATGGCACAAGATATAGGGAAAGGCAAGAAGTTTCCACACCACTCTCCCCAAATCTCCATGTGTTTCACCAGCCAGGAAGCTCTCTGGACCCTGTCCTTTTTGGTTTTTATAGAGGCGTCATTACATAGGCATGATTCATTAAAACACTGGACCGTGAGGACTGATTCAGCCTTCAGCCCCTCCCCCATCCCCAGAGGAGGGGGATAGGACAGAAAGTTCCAACCCTCTAATCATGTGCTTGTTCCCCTGGCAACCGGCCCCCACCCATAGGTGCTTCCAAAGTCACCTCATTAACCTAAGACACCCTTATGGCTCTTACAACTTGGGAAATTCCAAGAGCTTTAGGGAACTCTGTACCAGGAATGGATATCTATTTCTTACTATAGCCTTCAATTTTTTTACCTTCAATTTCTACAGTAATGCCTTCAAGAGGTTGCCTTACTCTTTCCAATGACAGAAAATTTACTTCCCCTCAGAGCAGCTGGACATTGATCTGTAGAAAACGTTGTAAAACTTAATTTAAGGAAAGGAAACATCTCCTACATCCCTGAGTTTTCCCACAAACCATCACAGTTAAATTCTTTGGATACCGTATCAATCAAGAAGCGTCATTATTTTTTTGGAACAAATAACCCCCCAAACAACAGCAGCTTAAAACCACAAAGGTTCATTTCCTACTCCTCGTCGATGCCCACTGTGGGCTGGCTAAAAGCTCCCTCCTTGATGTCTTCCTTCCCAGATTCAGGTTGATAAAGCCACCGGTGTCGGCCATAACTGCCAAGAGAATTCTGGAGTCTCACCCGGGCACTGAATGTCCTGTCCGCAAAGTAACCTATGACTTCTACCCAAAATTGTTGACCACAATCTTATCCTATGTCTCTCCATTTTCCAGACTCCTTAGGCAAACATAATTGTGAACAGTTCTAATAAATAGCACAAGGACCCTGTAGAAAGATTCTAATCCCTCCCCACTAGGTAGGACACCTGACAAAACCATCAAGACACATATTTACAAAACCACACCAAGTACTCGGGTCTCTTGGATCACGATTCAGAACCTTTTCCTACCAAGCTACGTTAGGATTTTTATACCAGGACAATGCAGTTGTATTATATGGCATGGGTTTTTATGATACGGCTTGGGTTTTTTCTGTTTCTTTCTTCAAAACCGATTCAGGAGAGAGAGGGCTCAGGAGTTCCTAAAACACTTGCCTTAAGCTGGAAAATAATTTCACCGCCTTTTGAAATGTGTGACCTAGTAAAGATTACATGTCTGGGAGGTTTTTAGACCCTGAATTTAGGGAATACAAAGGAAGCAATCTTCCAAAGACTCGAACCAACAGGCAGAAAAACTCTTGACTCTCACATCACTATTTCAATGATTCCACTGACCCTCCGGGTCTCTGAGTGATCACGGTGGTAAGAGGCAGAGTTTGGCAAGGATGGAAGTAGATATAATAGCGTGGCAGGCCTTGAAGAACCAAATAGTACAGTAAATGCGTTAGCTCCATCCTATTTGCTCATAGGTCTGTGCAAAGTAACAAATGGTTCTAAAACATGTGTTCCAAATAGCTTTTGTTCTTATTATTCTAAAGTTAACCTGGCTGCCAGATATGTGCTCCGTGATGACAAAGAATGCATAGACGGGAGGAGTATGTATGCATCGAGGTATGCTGCTCATTTCGTTCCTGCAGATACAGCGCACATCTGATGAATTAGCGACCATCTTCCAGTCTTCCCCAAACTGGGAACACTCGAGTATGTCCTTCCCAGCGTTTAACCCAGCCAGGTCATAGTTATTTTCTTAAAGAATATCAGTTTCCTGCTCAAATGGTCAATGGCTTCTTCATTAAAATCTAAAATGTCCCACCTAGTATTCAAAGCTCTGCAGGGTTAAGAACCCTACTGAGTTTTCCAGGCAACCGCACAGCACCCAGCTTCTAGCCTCCACTCACTGGACCTGAATTCCCCGCCTCAGAGCTCAGTCCTTGCTCAAGTCATTTCTTTCAAAGGTACAGATTTTCAGGGGCACCTGGCTGGTTTCGTGGGTTAAGCATCTGCCTTTGGCTCAGGGCATGATGCCAGGGTCCTGGGATCGAGTCCCGCACAGGGCACCTTGCTAAGCGGGGAACCTGCTCCTCCCTCTCCCACTGCCTGTATCTGCCCCTGCTTGTGCTCGCTCGCTCTCTGTCAAATAAGTAAATAAAATCTTCCAAAATAAAAAGAAAAGTACAGATAGTCAAAGTACACGATGCATTTTGTTTTTATATACAATGCTAGTACTTACCACTGACTACACTCCCTGTGCTGTACCTTTTATCCGTATGATATTCATTCCATAATATTATGGTTCTTTACAGAGAAGCCCGTTTCTCCCCCTCCCCTGCATCCATCTCCCCATCCTTTCCCCTTCTCTCCCCACCCCTCCCCCTCCAGCAACCATCAGGATGTCCTTTGTATCTATGCATCTGCCAATGTACAATGGGGTTTTAAGTAGAACCAAAATCCTACTTCATAAAGAAGCCTTTCCAGATATCCTGAGAATGGGGCCCTCTTAGCTAAATGTCTATGATAGCTCTTTTCATAGTGTGCTTTTGGGCCACTCTATGAATGAATGTGTCTAGTTTCCCCCCACAACAGGGTATGAATCCTTGCAAAGGAGAGGCTGTGATTCCTGATCTCTGGAGTCAGCTCCTTGCTTAGTGTGAGCTCTCCCACCTGCTTCCCCAGCCCCCCAAAACAAAAACTTAAATAAATTAAGTGCCCCAGTACAAGCTCTTCTTTTCCCCTAGACCAAACAATGTCCTGACCAGATAGCTCTTTTATTTTTTTTATTTTTCCCCCACACAAGTGTCACCTCTGCTTTATCCCAGGCTTGTCACCATACCCACGTATCTGAACTGAAATGAGTACCCTATTTATCCTGTGTCATCAACCCAACTCCCTTCTTCTGAATCTAAAACTATCTTTTTTTTCCAATGCCTAGAATTCAGCCATAGAGATTCAGTATTTCAAATACTGAGACCTCCCGAGAAGTGCTACCATAATTGAAACATTACCAGCCACTGTTTTAAGAAGTACTAGGGAGGGGCGCCTGGGTGGCTCAGTGGGTTAAGCTGCTGCCTTCGGCTCAGGTCATGATCTCAGGGTCCTGGGATTGAGTCCCGCTTCGGGCTCTCTGCTCAGCAGGGAGCCTGCTTCCTCCTCTCTCTCTCTGCCTGCCTCTCAGTGTACTTGTAATTTCTCTCTGTCAAATAAATAAATAAAATCTTTAAAAAAAAAAAAAAAAAGAAGTACTAGGGAAAAAGAGGCTGAGAATCAGGCCTTTTTTTTTTTGTGGGAACGAGATGTGGAGATTGGGAAAAGAAGGAACAGTATCTGGGAAGGAGGCAGATGCTGGGCGCGGTGGTGAGAAAGAACCAAAAATAAATATTGGACTTCCTCTTAAATTTGCAACAGACCAGGTCTTCCTGAGACATGTAAAGACATGTATGAAGAACACAAAAGATTTATGTCCACTGCAAATTAGTCATGTTAACAAACTGACATGAGACTTGGGGAGTTCAAAGAGCGACAGAGTAATCAAAGCCTAACTGTAAAAGAACCCAGGAATTGGGGTAGGACCCACAACTAGAAAAGAAACATTGCCATCAGGACTCAGCAGTTCTATATATACTGTGAGCAAGGTAAGAAGCTTGATGAAGCAGAGGACAATGATTACCGGTGTGCAGGAAACACCCCAGCCCAAAGGATTCCTCTGAGTGGAGCCCTATCTCCCTCAAAACCCAGTTAGTAGGGCTTGGAAAATCTCCATGAACCTAATACCTTTGACATCACGTCATGGAATTAAATGAGATTCATGGTCCTAGGGTCCCTTCTGAAAGATGGGTGGGAAATCCTCATGAGGAGGGGAGCATGGAGTATCCACAAAGCCCATGCTCAGAATGCCTCTTCGTCTCTAAGTCATGCTTCTCTGTTGTTTATAGGTCTGTAATGGATGAGGAGAAACCCACTTCTAGGTGCGAGGAGGGAGGTCACTGAAGATGACATGTGGCCATGAGCCCATGGTGTCTGCCTTGGGGAGAGCAATAAAATGTGCAATGCCTACTTTTTTTTTTTCTGCAATATTTACTGGTTCATTCTTTAACAGTCTGGCTGTCAGCTGTGAGCAAAAACCTTCTGCCAATCTCATTCAGTCCTTAAATGGGTAATCAGCCAGTAGAGGCTCGAAACAGTTGAACGTTCCTACCTAACACAGACCTGGCAGCCCTGTACTAGCTTATGAGTAATTTTTAAAGCTCCTTTGATGTGTGTAACGAAACCCTTTGACTGGTTCTCTGTCTCTTGGATGACCCCCAATTTCCATCTCCTTGAAATCTAGGAAAGAATTCAAGTACTGTCTTCCCCAGAGAGAGTAGGCATCCATAAGTTTCAAAAACCTAGAATTTGTACCAGCAGTCAAGTCAGACGGTCTGAGGGCTGGAGCATGACAAAACTGGATCTCTGATTTGATACTTGATAAAAATCATTTCAAATAACATTTAAAGAACCCAGTGGCAGGAGCTGGTGGGCTAAGTTGAGGGTCACCATTTACACAGTTTTACCCACAGGTTTCCTGTGTACCTACAGTCTAAAGTGAGCCTGTGCCTATCGCAGAAAGGGAAAGTAAAAATGGTAGACAAATGAGGATGGTCCAAAAAACTGCTCAGCCATTGTGGGTTCTTCCCATTCCCTGCCATCCATCCCCCAAAAAGTATATCCTAACTATGACCAAAGTGGAGGCAAAGCCTAGAAAAACAGTCCAGTGCTGCTGAGATGTTCACGGTTGGCAACAAGTTTGATGCTTTTGAAATCCAATCCCCCTGGTAATTTTGAATTTCCTATGCAGTGTCTCTACCAAGTAAATACTCAGCTCAGATTCCTACACTGCCAAGGCCTAAGAATCCACCACTTCCCAAAAAACAAAAGAACAAAAACAGATTCTCTATTTGTGGGTGGGTATAACGAAAAATTCTTCCTTGTAAGGACACATCTTCCCCAGAGGCTGTTGTTTCTAGTTGTTATCTCTTGGGGGGGGGGGGGTGACACAAGTAACAAATCAACATTCCTCTTCTGTAAGACAGTACATTAACGTCTCTTTTTTTTTTTCTTTTTTTTTTCTTTTTTTTTTTTCTTTTCTTTTTTTTTTTAGGTAGGCTCCATGCCCAGTATGGAGCCCAGTGTGGGGCTTGAACACATGACCTGAGATCAACACCTGAGCTGAGGTCAAGAGTTGGAAGGTCAACCAATTAAGGCACCAGGGGCCCCATCCTCCCAGTTTTGAAGACTGACATCTCAGCCCCTCGGATCTTTCTTTCAGCTACAGACCCCTGTTCCTCCAAACATCCACACTTCCTTTCCTCTTCGCCATTCGTCCTTCTCCTGAATGTGTCCTAGTTGCTTTTTGCCATAACGTGCATTCCCCAAAACTGAACGTGGTACTCCAGCGGAGGTCTGACCAAAGCCAAGTGCAATGGGGCTCTTGCCTCCCCCATTACAGATATTTCTCCTAAGACTGGACCCTGGGATCATGACCTGATTATGTGAAATAATCACATCTAACTGTGAAGTCCAGTGGGGCTGACTCAGCCAGTCTAAAATAACCATGGCACAATTCCAAACCATTATTTCTTGCCAAGTAATATAGCCAAGCGGTATCTAGACCCTTTCTATCCCCACCCAAAGGCCATCCACAAGCCCTCACTCCACAAACACAACAACACAATAAATGGATGAAGTGTTCTGTTTTGCACATGACTTTTTTTAAAAATCTGGCAATTATCTGAGTTGCCCAAGATTCTTCAAAACATCCCCAAGTCAAAAAATGGTCATCTCTAGGGGTGCCTGGGTGGCTCAGTGGGTTGAGCCTCTGACTTTGGCTCAGGTCGTGATCTCAGGGTCCTAGAATGGAGCCCATATCAGCTGGGAAGTCTGTTTCTCCCTTTCCCTCTGCCCCCCCACCACTTCTGGGAGCGCTCTCTCTTTCAAATAAATAAAATCTTTTTTAAAAAAAAAATGGTTGTCTCTAAGTGTTACACAGCTTGATAAGCTAACTGCATAAGCCTTTAAATCCCCTGAAGGCATACCCAATAAGGTAAACCATTAAATGACAATAGCAGAACGGAGAGGAAAGTACACAGGTCTGTCTTTCGAACTATGGGAGTCTGAATCAAAGCCACATTAATAAATTGGCTCAGGCCACTGAGGCTAAACCTTAGTTTCTTCCCACAGAAATGGGGATAACCCTCTTCTTCCACCAAGTCCTTACTGGAAGTGCTGGATACATTGCTTGGTCCATGTAGATACACAGTAAAAGAAATGTTAGCCCTCAAAGCACAGATTATTCCTGGGTACATATTATTTCCCCTAGTAGATTACTAGCCCTGAGGGAAAGGGATGGAGACTTGTCTGTCCTCACAGTTTCGACCCCTAGCATGAGGAGACACGCACTTCCTTCTGGAATACAACTGTGGGTATCTGCCTTCAAATTCACTTGAGTATCACACAGAAATAATCACACTTCTATTCGGACTAGTTAGTTCCCCCAGGGAAATTTGATAATTCCCAGGAAGTATCTAAAGTTATCGTTATTTAAATTAAAAAAAAAGACTCCCTTCAAGTCTGAGGCAGTCGTGTTCAAAGGTTGCTCTAGGTTAGCAGTGACATTTCTAATATTTTTTTAAAGTTTATTTATTTATTTATTTGAGAGAGAGCACATACACATACAAGCAGGGGCAGAGGGAGAAGGAAAAGCAGACTCCCCGCTGGGCAAGGAGCTGGATGTGGGACTCGATCCCAGGACCCTGGGATCATGACCTGAGTTGAAGGCAGATGCTTAACCCACTGAGCCACCCAGACACTCTGACTTTTCTAACATTTTTAATTTTTACCCAGTTTTTAGCTCTATTTGTCTCCTCCAGTAATGGTGTTCCAAAATGCGGCAAAAACAAGAAGGTCAAGGGGAGGCCACTGACAAAAGCTAGCATCTGATACATCCGGACCTATGTATCTGATACATCCAGATACATCTGACCTATGGCTCCAGAAACCAGAGGTAAGTTTTGCTGGTCTCCCATGTCTACCCTGAGCAATAAAATTCAGAGAGTTCACTCCCACACAGTCGCAACAGGATTGAGGTAATTGTTGCTGTTACAGCTTTCGCAGTTTGAGTGGGAGAAGATGAGAATTCTGAAAGAGATTTATTTACCGCAAAGCATCCCAAATATCTCATTAATCTGCTTTTCATTTGGCAAACTTTTCCTTCATTAAAAGTGCCACGGTCTGCAGTTTATGACAAGGCAGAATTGCCTCTGGGAAGGCACAGCAGCAAAATGAAGAGGATCTGGGCTGTGGAGAGAGGGAGACGGGAGTTTGATTTGCAGGTGTGTGATGCCCTTGCTCTGTGACCTTGAGCGGTTTTCCTTAGGCTACTAGCACCCCAGCATCCTCGTTTGTAAAGAGAGCATCATTGTCCTGGCCTGATGTACGGCTGAGATTGGCTGTAGGACTTTGGGGACATTTGTTTGTGTCCATTACTTCCTGAAGGCTCAGGCGGTCATCTGTGAAATGATCAGGATAGTACCAACTTCGCAGAGATGAGGAGGAGGATTTAAATGAGAGAATCTATGTAAACAGATGAGAACAGGGTCTGGCACAGAGGAGAGCTACGTGTCTCTTCTCATCATCATGATTAAGGATTAATGACTCAGGTCAAGGGTGTCTTGCACCGTGATCTGCACCTTTTTCATAGAAGGTGCTCAACAAATGCATGAGAGAACCTCTCCCCGCAACAATGACGGAGTTCGCACTGGGGACTGAAGAAACTCCTTGGATAGGAGAACATTTTCCACAGTTAAATGCTCAGGGCTTTAGAGAAGGAGAGATCATGTAGATGAGCCTGTCTACAAATCAGCAGCAGAGAGAGCTGAAGGGGGAGACCTGTGACAGGGAGAACTGTGAGGGGAGGTAGAGAAGGTAGGTACACTGATAATATGACAGGGTTAATAGAAAAGAAAAATTCGAGGTCTTGTGACAACCAGACTACTGCATTATTTTCCCCCATGTCACGCTGCCTTTTAAGTGCGACCTGGTTGCAAGATGCCTGGAGACCATGTGGCTCTTGATCCCGGGGTTACGAGTTCAAACCCCATGTTTGGTGTAGAGAGGACTGAAAAATAAAATCTTTCAAAAAATAATAAATAAGTGGTACCTGGTTGAGGTAACACCTTCCAACAAAAATAATAAAGAAAGAAAGAAATAATAATAAATAATAAATAAATGTTACCTGGTTGAGAAACACCTTTCAACAAACGGAGTCCAAACTGTCAGGTTGCATCTGATCCTATTCGTGGTTTTTCAGGAAGAATAGGAAAAAAGGCACGGTTGTGCACCGCTGGTGGGAACGCAAGCTTGGTGTAGCCACTGTGGGAACCAGTATAGAGGTTTCTAAAAAACATTAAAAACAGAATTACCATATGATCCAGTAATTCCACTGCTGGGTATTTACCCAAAGAATAAGAACACACTGATTTGAAAAGATATAAACACACATATGTTTATCTCAGCATTACTGACAATAGCCAAGATACAGAAGCAACTTAAGTGTCTATCAACTCAAGGATAGACATTCGGTAATGTCTATGGTATGTCCACGATGTGATAGATATATATGATATGGAATGCAATGGAACATTACTCAGTCATTAAAAAAAAAAAAGTAAGAATAAATCCTTGCCATTTGCAACAACATGGAGGAAGCTAGAGGGAATTCAAGAAGTGAAGTAAGTCAAACACCACATGATTTCACTCACATGTGGAATTTAAGAAACTGAAAAAATGAACAAAGGAGGAAAGAGACAAAGACTCTTAACTACAGAGAACAAGCAGAAAGTTACAAGAGAAGAGGTGGGTGGGGAGATGGGGGACAAGAGAGGAAGGTGATTAAGAGTACACCTACCATCATGAGCACTGAGAAAGGTATAGAATTGCTGAATCATTATGTGGTACGCCTGGAACTAATGTAACACTGTATGTTCTTTATTCTTGAATGAGAAAAATATTTTTTGAAGAGACAGATAAGAAAAGACATGGACTCAGGGTGGTTTGGGTAGATGTTGGGAAATGTAAAGGGAGAAAATGGCTTCCTGATAATATTCCCGGGAGTCCCAGTTCAGAGCAGGGAGTCTTCACCTCACTCTGGATGGAGAAACAGGGGCAGGACATTGCGGAACTGGACAACCATAAACCCAGCCAGCCAGTTCTGCCTCCCTTGGTTCATTCTAAACACGGCTTTTATAGCCCAGTTCAGACTTGTTTTGTACATAAAATATCTCTGAGTTCCAGACCCCTTACCTTTCAGCCCATTCCTGCTGTTCCGGTGTCACTCACCACCACCCCACCCGGGGGGAAGGAGGATGTTCCTCTTCTCAACGGAAACACATCACTTTGCTTCTGTGGGTTTCCCTCATTTCTTTTCCTTCAGTCAGGGAGATAGATCTGGCCTAAGGACTTTTTGTCTTTTAAAGCATCTCTCACTTCTTGAGCTTAGACTAAAAAAAGAAGAAAAAAATCAATTAACCAAAGAAACAAAAGTCAAGGATGAAAGAGAGAACAGAAAATAGAAGCGGGGATGTGAAGTGGGAATCAACCTGGGTTGCGCACAAAATATTGGTATTTTGGGTGCCCAAGCTTGAACCTTGTCTCTGGCCTACCCAACCTCAACGACTCACATCGCCGGTAAGTTCTATTCTAAAAAGAAAAGGGACCATGTGCTCACAACTGCACTCTGCCTTGAGATCCCAGCTTATCCCCAAAGGGAGAAGACCGCATCATCTGCTTACATTAAGAACGCTGAGAACGAAATCCGAGGCAGAAGCAAGAATGTTAATGGCGGAGGCCGCCAACAGAGTAAATTCTGTGTCCCCTCTGAGGACAACCAGCCTGACCCGCATGGGGCTGAGGCAGGGGAGGAAGAAAACCCTTCGCAAAGCACACAGGTGGTGGACAGAACCAGAGAGGGCATAGAAGGTGAGCTCTGGGGACTCCCTCAGGGGTGGGCAGGAAAGCCAGGGGTTTATAACCATCAAAGGGATCAGAAGCTAAAAATATGGGTTATAACCATTCATGTGACCCCTTTGAAAACTCCAGGCTAGTGTGGCCTGAGAAAATGGGCTGACACCGATAATATCACTTCCTTCTGTTCTCCTTCTACAATTTAAACTGTACACAGAGTTAAAATGAGGCTCCCCAGTGGGCTGTGTTCATTCAAACTCACTCTTTCTGGTGGCAGGTGTTCCCAGTAAGAGAAATAGGATTCTGGATTCCTAGAATTTAATTAGGTACTGCTCTTCAAATACCAAAGTAATCCAAACTATTAGGCCAGTGGGGTATATGATCTGTCTTACTTTTCTGTGTGCGTTGGGCTGGTGACAGAATTCTCCATTTTTCTCATTCAGATTCCCTTGCAACTAAGCACACATATTTGAGAAATGGCAGGTCAGGCTATGGGGTACAGACTGTGTCCATGAGAGGATTTCTCTTCAAAGAAGCCGTATAATGTAAAGAGCCATGAAGTCGATTAAACAAGGAAGCTATTAGACTGGGGGTTGTTTCTAATGCCTTAGCAGCCTATAGAAGCAAACCAAAACCTAAGCCTGTGAATGCCTCAAGGTTAAGGAATCAAAATCTTAGGACAACCCATTACAGACAGCCAACAAACCTACTCCAGATAAGGCAAATGCTGACTTACAGCCAATCAAATCTTTCCCTCGCTTTGCTTCCGAATCCTATCTATGATATAAAATCCCTCTGGAGCCTCTGTGTGTAGGACACTCCTAACGACTTCCGGATTTAATCAGTTTTTGCTCAGATTAACTTAAAATCTGTAATACACCTCAGTCTATTTTAACAGAACTAAGTAACACTAGTCCAGAGGGTAACAAAAATATTATTATTAGGCAGAGCCTTCTGCTCATCCTGTCTGGGCCTCCGTTTCTTCATGGATTAAAAAAATAATAATAATAATAAAAATCTTGCAAACAATATCTCCTATGCACCTCCTTGGAATTCTTATGAGGGCCCTAAAAGGTCTTGTGAAACTTTTTTTAACCTACAAAGGATCATAAATAATAAGGGGCGATCTTGTCCATTGGAGTAATAGGACTTTGCTTTCAGCTAAGTTAAAATACCTGCTTCCTTAAATGTGGTATTATAATTTTAAAAATTGTAAATTGTACCTCCCCAGTTCATCATTACCTAAAGTACAGAGCAAAGAAAATGAAGATCAAATGCCTTCCCATCAGTTTTGGGCAGTTTAATTCATATTAGAAATCTGGGAGTGATGTTTCCTTCTAATATCCAGTAATAATTAATATTATTCTTTCCTTCAAAGAACAAAAAAAATCCGTCCCAGTACCAAGTTGCTTTTGTCCCTGGCATCTTGAGGACACACAGGTGTTTTCTGAGGGCTCTCTGCCAATCAATATCCCACCAACCTAAATAAATATAGCCACACACACGAAGAGTATGACTGAAGAGAATCACTCTTCCCACGAAAACTAATGGATTCCAGTGAAGAGAATAAGAAAAAGATTACACTGGAATCTGTGAGTGGTAACAGAAGAAGTAGGTCATTCTTTTAAATGCCATTTCCTCCCCAATTTCATGTTAGTTGCCCAACCTCCAAAAAACAAGCTCCACATTGCCCAGGAGAAACAACATCAGAGTACCTTGAATATTTCTCAAATAACTTTCCTCAACACTCTGTACCACTGAGAAATCCCACAGGCCTGTGAATGTTGTTAACAAAACCATTGTTCCCAGCTCTCAACTCCGTCTTTGGGTTTGGCTCTCTCTCTTCTTTTTATGGATGAGTAACATTTTCAATCACGTTGTTTTTCTGGTTACTCTGGGAACCACGTTCCTTTTAAATAAGCATCATCTTTTGTCCCACATTCACTGGCCTTTACTTCTTTCTCATCTCTGCTAGAACATGAGGTGAACATTCCAGGGATTGTGTGGGGAGCAGGGGAGATAGTGTGGGACGGGACAAAAGGCTTCTGAAATCTTAAGAGCAGGATCACCTGGGAGACAATGCTTCACCCCTCTGAGTCAGGTTCCAGCTAGATGATTGTGACCCTACTGAGGATCCCATAAGAGTTTGCTCACTGACCCCTCTCCTATGAATGCTCTCCTGTTCACTACCTCCTCCCTTAGTCAGAATCACCTGTCCTCACCTTGTATCCCTATTGTGGGTTTTACAATTTCAATCACAGCATTTGAGCACACTTCTTGCTATTTCCTTCTCCCCTCTATGGATTAAAAACTTGCCTTATTTATTTTTGGAATCCCCAAATCATGCTGACCAATGTGTGTCATGTAACAGGTTCTAATACAAGACTGACCTGTTAATCAACTAGTTGATTGACCGAATGGATGTCTACAGATGAAATCAACCTGTATAGCTCCAATCACTAGAAAGGGGTAAGTTGTTATTACGTGGGAGCCCACAAATCTGCTTTGAACTTAAGGTAATGAGGCCACTGCTCAAAGTCAATGATAATGGATTTTACAAGTATTATTTCAGAGCATCTTTAGTTTTTGTTTGCTCGTTTATTTAATCTGGACAGCCACAGAGAATACACATACTCTACCATAATAACACACTAAAAAACCAGTCTATGCAACAGAAATATTGAAAAGTACTCTGCTGGTTAGGTAAGCATCACCTCTAAAAGACGCAGTGATGAAACAACACAAAGACATTCCTTGGGTACAAACTGGTATCCTGGTGAGACCATTACCACAGAAGGCCAGTTATCAAACTATTATGAACACCAACAAACTCAACAGGAGATCGAAAGGAAGAAGAGCAGCAGTTCTAAGAAGAGAAGAGCAACCACTTTCTGGAAGGTAGGGTTTGCAGAGAAGGGAATCCGAAGTGATGGGAAGATACACTGTGGAGGGAGGGGTGGGTTGGCACCCAGCAAGCAGTGGAGCAGCAGAGCACAAAATCCGAACTTTTAGAAATCTGCTCCACTGAGGGATGTGGCTCCAGAGGTTAAGTGAGGGTGGAGTCCTCATAGAGACAGTGTGGTCTCAGGTCCCTTGGGGTCACAGAAAGACCGGGGGTATATGAGTGTGTCAGAGCTCCCAGGTATTAGAGCAGGGAAGCCAGCTGCAGAAGTGGAGCCAAGGAGTGAGCTCTCAGCTCGGGGTTACCTTAAACCATGATCTAAGGCAAGTCCCTTCGAGCAGGGACCCCACAAGCAGCAGATCTGGAAGACTCGCCTTTCTCTCTGGGAGGAGCAGCGTGAGCACATGGCAGGAATCCACTGGGTTTGGACACTCCAAACAGAGCCATGTGTCAAAGACAAAAATGTTTGGTCACAGACCAGGTGAGCTCAGAGCATGGCCAGAGACAAGGGAGACAGGAGGGATTGACTGCTTTTCTCGGAGGGTGCACTGAGGAGTGGAGCCCTGAGTTCTCAGCTCCTCTGGGCTGAGATTGGGAGACCACCATCTTCATTCCCGTCCTCCAGAGCTCTACAGAAAGCTTTCAGGGAACAAAAGCTCCTGAGAGAGAACCTGAGCAGATTACTTAGCCCGGCCCCTGGCAAGGGTGGCACAATTCCGCCTTGGACAAAAAAGTTTGGGAATCATGGCAATACACCCCTCCTGCAGAAGATCAGCAAGAACATACAGTCAAGACCAAGTTCACCCATTAAGGAGAACTGGGAACTTGAGAGCTAAGGGAAAGCAACGCATAGAATTCATGGCTTTTTCCTCATGATCCTTTAGGCTCGCTAAGTTAAATTTTTTCAATATTATTTTTTTCTTATTCTATTTTTTAAATTTTTCCTCTTTCCTATTTTAATGTTTTTGAACTATATTACCTTATCAATACATTTTTAAAAATCGTTTTTAGTTTTCATTGTCATATTCTATCCCTTCATTGTATTTAACCTTATTTTTTGTATACATATAGGTTTTTCTTTCTTGAAAACTTTGGGATACAGTTTCTTCTAACAGATCAAAATATACTGTAAATCTACCACATGGCTTTGTTCTAGACTCCAGACTGTTCACTTTCTTTTCTTTTTTCTTTTTTCAACCAACTCATCAATTCCTTTTTTAGAATATTTTAAAATTTTCATCTTTACAGTCATATTCTATCCCTTCATTGTGTTTACCCTTATTTTTGTATATATATTAGTTTTTTCTTTCTTTAAAGTTTTGGGAGGCAGTTTCTTCTAACAGACCAAAATACACCCAAAATCAAGTATGTGGCTCTGTTCTATTCACCAGTCTAATACATATACATATATATGGAAAAAATACATATATATGTGTGTGTGTGTGTGTGTGTGTGTATGTACATATATTCCCCTCCTCCCCCAGGTTCAGGTCTCTTCTGATTTGCTTAGTGTGTATTTTTCTGGGGTCATTGCCACTCTTTTAGTATTTTGCTCTCCCATTCAGCCATGCTTATCTGGATAAAATGACAACGCTGAATACCTCACCTCAAAACAAAAGAACAAGAGGCAGTACCAACAGCTAGGGACCTAATCAACACAGACATTAGTAAGATGTCAGAACTAGAATTCAGAATGACAATCATCAAGGTGCCACCTGGGCTTAAAAAAGCATAGAAGAGACTAGAAAATCCCTTTCTGGAGAAAGAAAAGAACTAAAATCTAACTAAGTTGAAATTTTAAAAAGCTATTAGTGAGGTACAATCAAAAATGGAGGCTCTTACTGATAGGATAAATGAGGCAGAAGAGAGAATTAGTGATACAGAAGAATTAATGATATAGAAGACCAAACGACAGAGAATAAAGAAGCTCAGCAAAAGAGAGAGAAAAAATTACTGGACCACAAGGGGAGAAAAACAAATTAGAAATATTGGGATCCCAGAAGAAGAAATAAGAGAGAGGGGGGAAGAAGGTATATTGGAACAAATAAAAGCAGATAATTTCCCTAATTTGGCAAAGGGAACAAGCATCAAAATCCAGGAGGTACAGAGAACCCCCCTCAAAATCCATAAAAATACGTCAATACCCTGTCATCTAATAGTAAAACTTAAAAGTCTCGTGACAAAGAGAAAATCCTGAAATCAGCTCAAGACAAGAGGTCTGTAACACACAATGGTAGAAATCTTAGACTGGAAGCACACCTATCCACAGAGACCTGGCAGGCCAGAAAGGGCTGGCATGATATATTCAGAACACTAAATGAGAAAAATATGCCGCCAAGAACACTATATCCAGCTAGGCTGACAATTAAAATAGGAGAGATAAAAATCTTCCAGGACAAACAAAAACTGAAAGAATTTGCAAACACCAAACCAGCTCTACAGGAAATATTTAAAGGGGTCCTCTAAGCAAAGAGAGAGCCTAAAAGTAACAGGCCAGAAAGGAACAGAGACAATATACAGTAACAGTCACCTTACAGGCAATACAATGACACTAAATTAAAATCTTTCAATAGTTACCCTTAATGTAAATGGGCTAAATGTCCCAATCAAAAGATACAGGGTATCAGAATGAATAAAAAAAACAAGGCCCATCAATATGCTGTCTGCAAGAGATTCATTTTATACTGAAAGACACCTCCAGACTTAAAGTGTGGGGGTAGAAAACAATTTACCATGCTAACAGACATCAAAAGAAAGCTAGGGTGGCAATCCTTATATCATATCAATAAGATTTTAATCCAAAAACTATAATAGGAGATGAGGAAGGACACTCTATCGGACTTATAGGGTCTGTCCAACAAGATCTAACAATTTTAAATATCTATGCCCTTAACATAGGAGCAGTCAATTATATAAACCAATTAATAACAAATTACAAACTTATATAAACAAAATTATATAACCAATTAATAACAAATTAACAAATAACAAATATAAATCAAAGAAACACATCAACAATAATATAATAATAGTAGAGGACTTTAATATCAACTCCACTGAAATGGACAAATCATCTAAGCAAAAGATCAACAAGGAAATAAAGACCTTAAATGATACACTGGACCAGATGGACATCACAGATACATTCAGAACATTCCATCCCAAAGCAACAGAATACACATTCTCCTCTAGTGCACATGGAACATTCTCCAGAATAGATCACATCCTCAGTCACAAATCAGGTCTCAACCATTACCAAACAATTGGGATCATTCCCTGCATATTTTCAGACCACAATGCTCTGAAGCTAGAACTCAATCACAAGAAGAAAGAACTCAAATACATGGAGGCTAAAGAGCATCCTACTAAAGAATGAATGGGCCAACCAGGAAATTAAAGAATTGAAAAAAAATCATGGAAACAAATGAAAATAAAACACAACTGTTCAAAATCTTTGGAACACAGCAAAGGCAGTCCTGAGAGGAACCTATATAGTAATACAAGCCTTTCTCAAGAAACAAGAAAGGTCTCAAGTACACAACTTAACCCTACACCAAAAAAAGCTGGAGAAAGAACAGCAAAGAAAGCCTAAACCCATCAGGAGAAGAGATATAATAAAGATCAGAGCAGAAATCAATAAAATAGAAACTAAAAGAATAGTAGAATAAATCAACAAAACTAGGAGCTGGTTCTTAGAAAGAATAAGATTGATAAACCTCTGGCCAGACTTATCAAAAAGAAAAGAGAAAGGACCCAAATTAATATAATCATGAATGAAAGAGAAAAGATCACAACAAACACCAAAGAAATACAAATAATTATAAGAACATATTATGAGCAACTAACGCCAGCAAATTTGACAATCTGGAAGAAAAGGATGCATTCCTAGAAACATATAAACTACCAAAACTGAACTAGGAAGACACAGAAAACATGAACAGACCCATAATCAGTAAGGAGATTGAAACAGTCATCAAAAATCTACCAACAAACAAGAGCCCAGGAGCAGACAGCTTCCCAGGGAAATTCTACCAAACACTTAAAGGAGAATTAATACCTATTGTCCTGAAACTGTTCCAAAAAATAGAAATGGAAGGAAAACTTCCAAACTCGTTTTATGAGGCCAGTATGCCTTGATCCCAAAACCAAAGACCTCATCAAAAAAGAGATTTATAGACCAATATCCTTGATGCAAAAATTCTCACCAAAATACTAACCAATAGGCTCCAACAGGACATTATAAGGATTATTCACCACCACCAAGTGAGATCTATTCCTGGGCTGCAAGATTGGTTCCACATCCACAAATCAATCAGTGCGATACAGTACATTAATAAAAGAAAGAGCAAGAACTGTATGATACTCTCAATAGATGCTGAAAAAGCATTTGACAAAGTACAGCATCCTTTCTTGATCAAAACTCTTCACAGTGTAGGGATAGGAGGTATATACCTCAATAGCATCAAAGCCATCTTTGAAAAACCCACAGAAAATATCATTCTCAATGGGGAAAAACTGAGAGCTTTTCCCCTAAGGTCAGGAACATGACAAGGCTGTCCAATATCACAACTGCTATTCAACATAGTACTAGAAGTCCTAGCCTCAGCAATCAGACAACAAAAAGAAATAAAAGGCAACCCATTCAGCAAAGAAGAAATCAAACTCTCACTCTTTGCAGATGATATGATACTTTATGTGGAAAACCCAAAAGACTCCGCTCCAAAACTGCTAGAACTCATACAGAAATTCATACAGTGTCAGGATATAAAATCAATGCATAGAAATAGGTTGCATTTCTATACACCAACAGCAAGACAGAGGAAAGAGAAATTAAAGTGTTGATCCTATTCACAATCGCACTCAAAACCATAAGATACCTAGGAATAAAACAGTAGAAAAATAAAATATTTTTTGAAAACCTAATCAAAGAGGCAAAGAATCTATACTCAGAAAACTATAAAGTAATCATGAAAGAAATTGAGGAAGACATTTAAAAATGGAAAAACGTTCCATGCTCATGGATTGGAAGAAGAAATACAGTGAAAATGTCTTTGCTACCTAAAGCGATCTACACATTTAATGCAATCCTATCAAAATACCACCCATTTTTTTCAAAGAAATGGAACAAATAATCCTAAAATTTACACGCAACCAGAAAAGACCCCAAATAGCCAGAGGAATGTTGAAAAAGAAAGCCAAAGCTGGCAGTATCATAATTCCAGACTTCGAGCTCTATTACAAAGCTGTCATCACCAAGAGAGTATGGTACAGGCACAAAAACAGACACACAGATCAATGGAACAGAATAGAGAATGCAGAAATGGACCCTCGACTCTATGGTCAACTAATCTTCAACAAAGCAGGAAAGAATGTCCAATGGAAAAAAAATAGTCTCTTCAATGAGTGGTGTTGGGAAAATTGGACAGCCACATGCAGAAGAAAGAAACCAAACCATTTCCTTATACCACACACAAAAATAGGCTCAAAATGGATAGAAAACCTCAGTATGAGACAGGAATCCATCAAATCCTTGAGAACACAGACAGCAACTTCTTCAACCCCAGCCACAGCAACTTCTTCCTAGAAACATCGCCAAAGGCAAGGGAAGTAAGGGCAAAAAGGAACTATTGGGACTTGTCAAGATCAAAAGCTTTTGCACAGCAAAGGGAACAGTCAACAAAACCAAAAGACAACTGACAGAATGGGAGAGGATATTTGCAAATTACATATCAGATAAAGGGTTAGTATCAAAAATCTATGAAGAACTTTTGAAACTCAACACCCAAAGAACAAACAATCCAATCAAAAAACGGTAAGAAGACATGAACAGACCTTTTGGCAAATAAGACATCGAAGTGGCTAACAGACACATGAAAAAGTGCTCAACATCACTCAGCATGAGGGAAATACAAATCAAAACCACAGTGAGATACCACCTCATACCTGTCAGGATGGCTAAAAGTAACAAGTCCATATACACTATGGAGTATTATACCTCCATCAGAAAGGATGAATACCCAACTTTTGTAGCAACATGGATGGGACTGGAAGAGATTATGCTGAGTGAAATAAGTCAAGCAAAGAGAGTCAATTATCATATGGTTTCACTTATTTGTGGAGCATAACAAATATCATGGAGGACATAGGGAGATGGAGAGGAGAAGGGAGTTGAGGGAAATTGGAAGGGGGGATGAACCATGAGAGACTATGGACTCTGAAAAACAATCTGAAGGTTTTGAAGGGGCGGAGGGTGGGAGGTTGGGGGAGCCAGGTGGTGGGTATTATGGAGGGCATGTATTGAATGGAGCACTTGGTGTGGTGCATAAACAATGAATTCTGTTACACTGAAAAGAAATTTTAAAAAAAATAGAAAAGTAACAAGTCAGGAGAAGACAGATGGTGGAGAGGATGCAGAGAAAGGGGAACACTCCTACACTGCTGGTGGGAATGCAAGCTGGAAAACAGAATGGAGGTTCCTCAAAAAGTTGAAAATAGAGCTACCCTACAACCCAGCAATCACACCACTGGGTATTTACCCTAATGATACAAATGTAGTGATCCAAAGGGGAAAGGGTACCCCAAAGTTTATAGCAGCAATGTCCACAATAACCAAACTATGTCAAGAACCTACATGTCCATCAACAGATGAGTGGATAAAGAAGAGGTGGTATATATATACAATGGAATACTATGCAACCATCAAAACCCCCCAAATCCTGCCATTTGCAATGACATGAATGGAACTAGAGGGTATTATGCTAAGTGAAATAAGTCAGTCAGCTAAAAATAATTATTATATGATCTCTCTGATAGGAGGAATTTGAGAGATGGGGTAGGGGTCATGGGAGGTAGGGAGGGAAAAAATGAAAAAAGATGGGATCAGGAGGGAGACAAACCATACGAGACTCTTAATCTCAGGAAAGAAACTGAGGGTTGCTGGGGGGTTAGGGGGTAGGGACAGGGTTGTTGGGTTATGGACATTGGGGAGGGTATGTGCTATGGTAAATGCTATGAATTGTATAAGACCAATGATTCACAGACCTGTACCCCTGAAGCAAATAATACATCATATGTTAATTAAAAAAAAAAAAAAACACACAGAAGGCCAACAAGAAACATTGAGGTGACTGTCCTCAGATCCCCACTTTGTTTTTTACCAATTATTCTCAGTATGAGAATACTTATAAGAAGTACTTGGGTTTGGAGGGTGGTTGGGTTTTTTTGTTTGTTTTTGGTTTTTTGGTCACTTTTCAGTTCATAAATATTGGACACCAGCTGCGTGTTGGCCAAATCAAGAAATGCAAACACGGGTTTTAAGACAAGGTGTGGGTTGCATGAGAAGGTGTTGAAAAGAACGCAAGGATCATAACCAAGGCACGTAAACTGTGAAACACACATGTAACTCCCCAATGTAATGGATGTAGAGACAGAAATTAACAGGCACTTGAAGATCAGAACAGACTTCATGGAGAAGGTAGTATTTCTCATAGAAGTTAAGCTCTGAACATGTCAAAGCCCATAGATAGGGAGGATAGTACAGTAGGGTCGGGGGGCAGTGGACATTCTTGGCAGGGGAGAGGGTATGATGTTACACAAAAGCCCAGAATGAAAGATCAACTCCCATGGCTCTTTTTCATCTTCATTCCCAGAAACTTCCATTCCATCTGCTCCCCGTATACTGATCTGACTCTGCTAATCACCAGTTCAAGCCTAGCTGTGTGTAATGTAAAATAACACCGATATTATTACTGTGAAGATCTCTCCCTTTCCACAACAGCAATGAATATTATTTTGAAGTAACGCATTGACTATTACATTTATATAATATCCCTAGAGAAATTATTCGTAATTGCAATATATTTGGGGTGTACTGTAATTATATTCTTTAAGTTTTATTAGAATTCAAAACAAAGGCTTCTCAGCCTTTTCTGCAAATGATCTGTGCGTCACATGGAAAAACCTTTTAATTATTAGAGTATAGGTTTTCGCCCACTTCTACATCATTTTGTTCTTGCCAAATTCTAAGGTCTAGCATTAGAACAAGTTGCTTTAGAATATTCTTAAGAGCTGAGATTCCTTAACTCCAAATTTCAGAGCAGCCTCGTTAATCTGTGATAGAAACAAAGAACTGATTTAATAGAATGTCTCCCAGACTGGTGTTCTCCCAGATATGAATAGGCATTTCATACAAAATGAGACATGTTAGTGGAATGAAATTAATTTAAAGTTTTTGTTTTCTCTACAAGACTTCTCAGTCATTAGTACGTTCCTTTTTTAAAAAATTTTATTTATGAGAGACAGAGAGAGGGGAAGAGACAGAGGGAGAACCAGACTCCCCACAGAGCAGGAAGCCCAACCTGGGGCTCGATCCCAGGACCCCGAGATCATGACCTGAACCAAAAGCAGATGCTTAACCCACTGAGCCACCCAGGTACTCCCTGATTATGTTCTTACAAATGGTGAATCTGTAAAGAAGGGACACATGTCTCCATGCTCACTTTACAATGAAACACTTTTTTTAGCTGCATTCCTAGAATGTTGTTTCAGGAAATGCTAGTCTGAGAAATACTTATTTAACAAATTACTCTAAAGCTAATTTACAAGTCAGCTTTGGGAGGTCAGTGGATGTCCAGAGAAATGTTCCCCATCATCCAACAAAGACCATGCTTACAAAACAAACAAACAAAACCCCACAAAAACAAAACAAAAACAAAAAACAAAAACAAAAACAGAGTATAAATCCAAAAACAGAACAAGTTATATGAACTACGTGGTAAATGCCACTTAGGTAATGCTTTTCAGATGCCAAAACAAAAACTTCAGTTGTGACTTGCACAGAGATACTGAGGTTTTCCTGTAGTATAAAATGTACTTGGTATGCTAATAAATTGGTAGTCAGTTACCATTTATGGGATAAGTAGATATACAAGGCACTTTCTAGAAGTTTCCTCACTTGCATCAGAGTATCTGCTTTAACAACTTTGCAAAATTCACTATCCCAATCAAAAAAATCACTTCAATGTGTCTGCACATGCCTGCCAGAAAAAACATTTTGGTCACCCTTAACCCACCTGCCCCAGAGAGTCACCTCTGGGCTTCTCCAGACAGTCTCCCACACTCTTTGATCCAAAGTACTGTGGGTTATCACCATCGCCTGCCTCATGTTATGAAGGGAAAGTTCTACCAAAAGATGAGAAAGCTAGAAAGGGCCGTTAGAAAAGCAGCCATGTCTAAAAGGGATGGAAAAGCCCAAAAAGTAGAAGAGAAAAGACATAAGCGTGGCCACCCCCATGTCCCCATCAGCCAAGGCTATGACTTTTTTTTTCTATGTTTGAAAACTTGGGAAGATATTTGAAGTTGCAGTTGGTTCCAGATAACTTCACTGTGTTGTATAAATATGTGAGAATGATTTATTGATTTGAGAGGAAACTGTTCTGTGTTTTTGAGTAGGCTGGAAATGCTTTCCAATTTCTCCCATTTAAAATCATAGGATATAGGTTACCACTATTCAAAATGTTAACATCTAAAATCTTTGCTCAGATTTGGAGAAGGAAAGATTTCTGAACATAGATTTCAACTATTTGCAGAGTAGGTGGTTTGTACCTGCGGAAATAAAGAATTAGCTAGCCTTTTTTCCCAATAGGCACCTTAAGAGTCTAGGAGTTTCATCTGACAATACTGCCATGACTTAAAATATTTTTGAACTCCTCTTTTAAAATTGCCTTTAGTTTGTGATGTAGACTCTTAAAAGTCCTCAATGGTGGGAAATTTTCAGCAATTATTTTTTCAGCAATTGATTTGGAGACTAGACAAAGCCATTCAGAGCCAGATTCTGGAAAATAAGGTAAAAAATGGTTCTTCCAAGAAATGGTATTTTGCTCAACAGGAGTGTCCGTATGCGGTAATGACGTCACATTTCTGGTGTGACTTATGAGGTGGTTTTGCAGTCAGTGGGATAGGAGGAATTCCAAAGAGTTTTATGAATGGCAACATCGTTAGAAAAGATACCTTTCCCAAAATGAATGTGAAGAATAAAACTCCCTGTTAGAGGGGCGCCTGGGTGGCTCAGTGGGTTAAGCCTCTGCCTTCGGCTCAGGTATGGTCCCAGAGTCCTGGGATCGAGCCCCACATCTGGCTCTCTGCTAGGCAGAAAGCCTGCTTCCTTTCCCCCTCTCTGCCTGCCTCTCTGCCTACTTGTGATCTCTGTCTGTAAAAACAACAACAACCAACAACAAAACCTCCTTGTTATAAACACTTGGATAAGGTTCAAAACAGTTCCCATTACTTTTTTTTCCCTCATTTTGTTCAAAACAACTTGTCCACTTAAGGCAAGTCCCTAAAGAACTGGATACTTACCTATTTTCATCCAAATAGGTGATTTCCCTTTTAAGTATTTTCTGGACGGAGACTTACGCTGTCTTCTCTGGATCCCTCCCATTTATAGGACAGAAAAAATAACCTGACAGGAGATGAAAAAAAAAAGCCACAGTTGGCAGATGGTGGATGGGAAGTGGAAAGAAGATAGACAACAGGTATTATCAAGCTGTCTTTTTTTTTTTAAATATTTTATTTATTTATTTGACAGAGAGAGATCACAAGTAGGCAGAGAGGCAGGCAGAGAGAGAGGAGGAAGCCGGCTCCCCGCTGAGCAGAGAGCCCGATGCGGGACTCGATCCCAGGACCCTGAGATCATGACCTGAGCCGAAGGCAGAGGCTTTAAACCACTGAGCCACCCAGGCGCCCCTATCAAACGGTCTTTTGACCTGGAGGTCCATCAGATCTGTACGACAGAGAAGGTTTCAGACTCTGCCAAGACCTCTCGAAGCAACCACACAAACCAATGATGGTTTTCCAACACAGCGTTTTGTTTTTCACTTGAATTTCAAGGACCCTTAAAGCTCCCGTCCTTTCAGCCTGGAGCAATAAGTAGAGCAATGGTTATGTAAGATACAAGCCTTCCGGTCTCCTTCCAGGGCCTGCAGGAAGGAATGTGGCCCCGAGACGGAGAACTCTGTTCTGTTCACTAACGAGTCCCAAGAGGTTGTAATAGACCCTGGTAGATACTCAATAAATGCTTGCAGTAAACGGGGTTCATCTCTCTAGGCCTCCGTTTCCTCATTTGTTAAAAGAGGATGCTGGCTTAGACCAAGAGTTTTCAGTAGTTTCTAACAGGGCCTTACCTTTGTTCTCCCCTTTCCTTTCCAGAGCTAGAAAGCTCTCCCCAGGCTAGACCAAAAGGGCAGAAAATCAGTTGTGTCCTCCTTGTGCTGGATTACCATCTCTATTATCAACGGGCACTTCACTTTCATAAAGTCAACGTTTTCCAGAAATGAAAATAAAGTGGGACAGAAACTCCTGGCCGCCCATAGATCATCTGTGTTTTTCTTTTTTTCTCAGGAGCAGAACTCAATTTTGCTGGAACTTTTTTACGTTGGCTAACCCCAAGAGTTGCTGTAGTTAGAGGACATGACTCTGGGCTAAGAAGGAAGCAATAACCTTTCCTAAAAGAGGAACAGAATGGCCCGACAGTGCCACATTTGGCTGGAAGCATGGTGGGTACAAGGTTGAGATGCTGGAGGTGCTGTATTTGTCACACGGGTCACACCAACACTGTCAATAACCCCCAGGCCATGGGGCATTGACTCCTGATTCTTAAGGGAGTCCAGAACTGCTAAGGAGAACTATCTGATCCATCTCTAGCCCTTTTGGGGACCAGACTTCCAAAACAAAACCTTTGGGTATCTACTAGAGCAAGACCAAAACTGACATTCCTCACCCACCCCACCAAGGCGACTGTGTTTGGTTTTCTAGAAGCTTCTGGGTACAACTGGTCACCCAACAGTACAGAGGAGTGCACAGCTGAAGCCTAGCTCATTTTGTTCCCCGTGAGCCTCATTTTTATGTCCCTCCCCCAAATATTACGAATTGAAGACAATACTTAATAACACAAATACGGCGGTTTGCTCTCTTAGAAAGACAGGGTTTGATTCCATGAACAGGTAGCAACCGGTTTGCCTCCCTCGGCTTCTCCCCCTCTCATCCAAAGTTCCAGCCACACACGACACAGTCACAAGGGCTCCAGGAGGCCCATGTGGTGGCTGAGAGGAGGCGGGTCACTTTTCAGCTGTAGCTCAATAGACCAAGCCAGCAAAAACAGGAGAGCTCATCAGTGAAGTCGCAGGATTTTCTTCATGCCTTAGAAATTTTACTCCCATGTACCCACAACACTCAACACAAGAACGTAGGAAGAGATAAGGCCAGTTGTCAGGTTCAGGAGCAAGATTCACGGAAGTAGCTGGGAAATTTTACCCGAGAATGAGTTTTTTAAAGGAAAGCATTTATTTAAGGCAATGGAAGTGTCTATCTTGTTTATATTTAACATTTTAGTGGTTGGAAGGTTAAGGTCTTAGAGCAAGAATTGTTGCGACTCACCTACAAGCTACTGATTATATTTTAGTGAACTTGACCCTCTCCCGGGTATTTAAGGAAGCCTGTTATAATGTCAAGCCCTGGTCTTTTTCCCGAAAAGAGGAAGGAGATAGAAGAATTAAGTCTACAAAATGGCACTGAATCACAGCAAAGCCAGCCTACTCAGCTGCCCTCAGGGAAGCTAAAAACAAAGAACAGGCAGTGAGTCTGAAAGGACAGAGGGGAAGGAGCCCCTGAGAAGTGAGGTTTCATGCTAAGTTCACTGCAGAAAAACAGGCGGCAGAGTCTCACGAGGGGACTTGCGGGAGTTACTCCCATTACAAGCTGGGGTTCTGCGGCTGATTTCTCTCTCTCTCTCTGCCCCCGGCCCCTTCTGCTCCCAAAGGAGAACACAGGTAATTAACAAGCACCTCGAGATGCACGCCCTTGTCAGCAGGTCTCAATGTCTTTCCGATGGTCCAAGATAACATAAATTTGTGATTTTCTATTTTTTTTTTAAGATTTATTTATTTATTTATTTGACAGACAGAGATCACAGGTAGGCAGAGAGGCAGGCAGAGAGAGGGGAGGGGGGAAGCAAGCTCCCTGCTGAGCAGAGAGCCTGATGTGGGGCTTGATCCCAGCACCCTGGGATCATGACCCGACCTGAAGGCAGAGGCTTTAACCCACTGAGCCACCCAGGTGCCCCGGGATTTTCTAAACCAATTACACACATGGACCCCAAAAAAGACAACGTACCCTTAAAACTACTATCGATGATCTTTTTCCCATGAAACATGTTTTCTTCCATCTCGTGCTGCTATTTAAATAGCCAGTTTTTACAGAAAATTGTTCCTCCAGAGACGCTGCCATGATATCCATCGCCCAGAGTCCGAACGTCCTCAGGAGCAGCAGCCTCCCTCCTGCCACAAAGCCGGCTCCAGGAGCACCTGGGTGGCTCAGTGGGTTAAAGCCTCTGTCTTCGGCTCAGGTCATGATCCCAGGGTCCTGGGTTCGAGCCCCGCATCGGGCTCTCTGCTCAGGAGGGAGCCTGCTTCCCCCCTCTCTCTCTCTGCCTGTCTCTCTGCCTACTTGTGATCTCTGTCAAATAAATAAATAAATCTTAAAACAAAACAAAACAAAAAAAAGCCAGGTCCAGGTGGACATGGGACACACCCATGAAAGAAAACAGGTGAGGGAGAGCAGGTCGGCAGCAGCAAGCACCTGATCACCATCTTTAGACCAAACAGGAAATGAAAATAAGCATGTCAGAAATGAAAGGAAGAACCTTCTATTGTCAGTCCACAATTCCCTAATAAGAGCTTTCATTTTCTTTTTTTCCACCTACAAAAGATGCTCTCAGCTATGGGGCTAAGTTAGAATCCTCCAGGGAGCTTTAAGGGAAAAACCTGATGTCTGCTCCCACGCCAAACCAATTAATTAAGACTCTCTGGGGGAAAGAGGAAAGCCCTGGTGGGGGGAAGGGGGAGGGGCAAACAACCCCCAGAAGAGACCAGTGTGACAGGCAAGTCCACTGTCCCTCAACTCCAGCATCCCCACCTTGATCAAGCAGCCACATTCGACACATCTCCAAAGGCGAAGAATTCAGACCTTCCACAGAATTCCATTCCAGGTTGACACGATTCTGAACTTTAAAGTCTTTCCTTATGTGGAGGGAGGGTCCACCTACCTTTCTGCAATGGCCCCCAGTTTCTCCTCGCTCTGCCCACAAGGGCCACGGAAATCCACATAACACATCCATTGAACTGGGAAAGGTGCAAACCCAGAGGAATTCTTTGATAGCACAATTGACAAGCTGAGGGCAAATCTGAGGGCAAATTAAAGAGAATGAATGAAATCCAACAGAGATCTGCATCCTGTCTTTTATTTTATGTAGGGTTAAGAAACACAGACCAAGAGAGAGGATGGGGGAAAGCGGGCTTTGGCAGCAGGAGTGCCGTGAGGGACCTCCAGCGTGGGGATGGAGGGTTGGGGGACGGTACCTCGAGCTGAGTCACCAGGCGTGATATGGCTGTCCGTACTGCCCATGCCCTCCCAGCTGCATTCACAGAGGGCAAAGGGGGGAGGGCCCTCGTGAGATACGCCTGTGCTGAGGACTACAGGGACCACTCTTCAAAAGAGATCCAGAAAACCGGAGAATGTGAACCCTAGGGTGATAGATTTTTCAATGTCTTCAATAAAGAACTACGGACAGGAAAGCTACTGAAAAGGACGTTAAAACGGCGAGAGGAAACTCACATTTGAGTTGAGGCTCTGGGCCGGGTGTTCTAAATTTGTTCCTTCCAGGAAGGATCAAGCCAGCCTCTGAGGTCCCCGGTGATCTAAGGGGAAGGTGTTTTGGGCGCCTGGGTGGCTCAGTGGGTTAAAGACTCTGCCTTTGGCTCAGGTCATGATCTCAGGGTCCTGGGATCAAGCCCCCGAATCGGGCTCTCTGCTCAGCAGGGAGCCTGCTTCCTCCTCTCTCTCTGCCTGCCTCTCTGCCTACTTGTGATCTCTCTGTGTCAAATAAATAAATAAAGTCTTAAAGGGAAGGTGTTTACATGGTTTCAAGGGCTAAAACCAGGCAGGGGGAGTGGACTTGAAGCTTAAAGGAGACACAGGTATCTTCTTCAGCGGCTTTTTCTTTTGTTTTTGGGTCTCCGCGGGAGAAGACTCAGGTCATCCTACTTCTCAGTTGGTGGGACTCGGTTCACTGTTCTGGAAAGACTCTTCGCTTACTTATTTGCTCATTAACTTCTTTATTGGTTTATTCGCATGTATATATTTTTAAATCCGGCTAGTATTTCTCTCCCTCTCCAAAGGCAATGATATATATTCTTTTCTTTGCCTGTATTCTGTGTATTTCCTTTCATCTACTTTGCCATTTTCCACTACAGTTTTTGCCTTTTGCTTGTTAATTTGCAGGAGTTTTCTGTATGTTCTGGATACCAGTGCCTTGTTGGCCTTTGCCACTTAATTTACAGTTTGTTAACATTATAATCTTTGTAATAACGTTTACCAGATGTCATGAAAAGCTCCTTTTCTTTTTCTGGTATGGATTTTACATCCAAAGTTTTACTTAATAAATCCTTCCTTATTTTATAGTCACAACAAATTCTCCTCCATTTTCTTCCTATCACTGTATCATTTCAGCTTTCCTATTTAAATTTTAATTCATCAGGAACCTACCCCGGTGTGTGATGTTATGATAAGGTCAGTGTTCTTTTTCTCCTTCTAATGAGCCTGTTTTTCCAGGAGCATCTACTAGATGGTCCTTCCTTTCCCCCACTGACTTGTGATGTCACCTCCATATTATATCACTTTCAGGTCTGTGTAGGAGTCTGTTTTAAGTTCTTTATCCTGTTGCATTAGTCTACTGGTCTGTCCTTGCAGTGGTTCCACGCTGGTCTTATTACTATAACTTCGTAGTGTGTCTTAACATCATATGTCTTAACATCTGCCCAGGAACGGTACCCCCACCCTTACGCTTCTCTTTCATGATTGGCTTTCATGACTGGCTTACTATGAAACACTTCTGGAGATCTGAAGGACAACGTTGTGCATGTAGCTCACAAAATTCTACAGTACACTTAAAAATTGTTCCAAGGGTAGATCTCTTGTGATGTGTTTTCCAGAAGTGGTTGGGACACCTGGTTACCTCTGCACCCCAGATCTGAGGTCTCCATCTCTCCCCCGCTGGTTGCTGTTCACCTTCTCAGTTTAGCACCTCAAGCAGATCAGGTTCTCAGGGAAGCCCGCGGAGAAGTGGATTTCAGCTCAGTCCCCGGAAGGACTTGTGGCCCAGCTGTCCTAGGAGGGAGTGGCTGATAGGCAGTTACCACCTCACCTCAGGGAAGAGGACTTTCCTTCAGCCTGGTCAGAGATGTGCGATGGTGCCTTGTCCTGGAAACCGTGGGCTCTGTGGTCAATGCCAGTTCTGATATTTGGGGGTTCCCAGCGTCCGGGTGCCTCTTTCCATCACCCAGGCTCACCTTCCCAGGTGTGCTTCCCTGTGATCCAGGGGTCCCCACTTGCCCTTCAGGGTCTCCAGTCTGGAGCACACAGAGGTCTGGTCTGCTGGGGACATCGTGGGAAAGAAGGGACAAAGGAAGGACCTAGGTCCTCTGTAGGACATCTTCGGGCGCAGTGGGCATCACTGAGGCTCCCAAAATCCATCCGGTATATTGAGGAAACCACCCGTCCCTGAGAGGGATACACCCAGGGGGCCTCGTCATTAGCCTAGATCCATAAAATGAGCTGGGCAGTTTTCACTCCCTTCCATCGTCTGCAACGTCTAATGTGAGTGAAGAAGCAACTGTGGTTTTTTTTTGAAAGTTTGGTAGTATGTACCTGTCAAAACAATCTGAGCCTGGGGTTCCAGGGAGCGGAGGCTGTTAAATGCCACGTCGACTGATGTAACCTTCATGGTTTTTATTCACGTTTCCTGTAGGTGTGCTGGTTTCGCCGTTTTCCATTTTCAAGGAACATATCCATTTCATCTGCTTTAACTTTGTTTGCATAGAGGAGAGCAAATCCCGTAATTGGATAAGTGGAGTGCACACAAACAAAAGAAATCAGTTGTGTCAATGAAGAGCTGTTGAATTGCGCGGCAGAAAAAAACATCCAGGGTAAACCTGAGCCGCCAGGGAGGGGCCAAAGGTTCCCAGTCACAAAAGTTCCTATTTATCCAGCTTGCTGCAATGTGATGCCATCTAGTGGCCCTTGCCTGCTCTGGCTAAAGTACGTATCAGAATAAATCTGGGACTCGAGCCTGGCCAAAGCTTCCAGATCACGGGCAGGTGTTCCAGAAGTTTCCCTGGTTGTCCAGTGCTACAGATTTGGGCTAAAGAGTCTCCTGCTCCCTTTGAAGCCCCTTCAGTGGTGGCCTACAGAGGCCCCCTCCCTGGTCCCACTCCCCAACAGTGGCCCTCCCAGGAAAGATAAACACTTGAGGCCACAGCCATTTGAGAAGGGCAGGATATATCATCAAGCCCAGTATTACCAAGTTCACGCTATTGTGAGATGAGAAGGTAATGTTTTAATTATTTTTTTTATATTCCTGTTGTATCTTATTGGGCCATTCTCATTTTGTAGGATATTTGATTTCATCTTTTTCCTCATCACTTTGGAGAAAAGTTTGTCGATCTTTGTTATTTGGTCAAAGAGAGGGCTTTTGTTCATCATTCTGTTTTTTTTATTGAGATGTAAATGGGTTTTTATGGATAGATAATTCATACGCTGTCAAACGTACCCTTTAAAGTGTGCAATTCACAGGTTTTTTAGTATAGGCACGAGAATGTGTGGCTGTTCCCATTATTTCTGGAACGTCTTCATGGCCCCAAAAAGAGCACCTACACCGACTGGTCACCACTTCTCATCCCTCCTTTCCCTGCCCCGGAAAACCACCAGTCTGCTTTCTGTCGCTCCCTGAACAGTTCATATAAATCACGCAGGATGTGGCCTTTGAGGTCTTGCTTCTTTCATTTGGCTTTCTGTTTTCAAGTTTCACCCCAGGGTAACATGTATCAGTTGCCTCTTCCTTTTTATGGTGGGTAATAGTCCACTGCATGGATATACCCTGCTCTGTTTGTCCATTCATCTGTTGATGAACATTGGAGCTTCTCCTTCGGACTAAATAACGTTGCTAGAAATATTCATGCACAAGTTTCTGTGTGAACGTAGGTTTTTGGATCTTCTGCGTATATACCAAGGAGTCAAAGGGTGGGGTTCGTGTGATAAATTGCCATTTATCTCGTTGGGGAACTGACACATTTTTCCACAGGGGCTACACCACCTTATGTTTCCACCAGTGAAATGAGTAAGGGTTTCAGTTTCTCCACATCCTCGTGGGTATGAAAAGGTATCTCATTGTGGTTTTGATTTGTATTTCCCTCATGACTAATGATGCTCACTATCCCTTCACGTTTATTGGGATTTCATATCTTCTCTGGAGAAATGTTCTATTCAAGTTCTTTGCTTATTTTTATTTTTATTTTTGGGATTTTTATATGCTGTATTTGAGTAGAGCTGACATATAACTTAACCCTAGTTTCAGGTGCACAACCCAGTGATTCAGCATTTTTTTTAAAAGGTTTTAAAGATTTGTTTATTTTTCAGAGAGAGAGAAAACACAAGCAGGGGGAGCTACAGGCTCAGGGAGAAGCAGGTTCCCCACTCACATTCTGCTTGCCAACATCTTAATCTCTTACCCAGACGCTCACTGTTTAAATATAATGAAGCTGTTCTTCCACTACTGTAAATTATAGAGACCTGGGCTGGCCTGCTATGGGGAAGAGGTACTTTGGTCTAGTTAGATAAACTACATATAGACATGGGTCTCCAGCTTTCTGGGATCAGTTTATGTCCTACGAGGTTAAAAACAAGCTCTAAGTTAGAAGCGATCCTGTTTCCTGATCGCATTTCTGATTATGGTTTGTCGCTTATCATTTATTTCCCACAGGTGTTGCTGAACGGACTTTCACCCCAAAGCTTCATTTGTTAAAAAGAACACTATAAACATAAAAGAATCCTCACCAGAGCTCCACAGGGAAGATACATTGCTTTGGTTTTTCTCTAGACATCTAGTAGCAGCAAGCACGTATTTCATTAAAAAGATTTAAAAGTCCTTTTGTTTACAAAAATGACACGGGGAAAGCTAAGTCACTATTTCTAAAAAAATATAATGAGAAGAATAAGACATACATACAGTAGACATATGAGGAGCTGAGAAACTTTTTTTTTTTTTTTAGTCAGTGTCTGAGATTATATCATCCTTCTAAAAAATAATTTCACTGTTTCGGGACAGTCTGAGAAGGAAACCAATCAGCCAAAAAGAATTCTCTAATTTTCTTCAGCATATAATAGCCATCCAAGGGACAGGGTAATTTTAGAAAATTAAGAGCTTCATATCCCAAAGGGAAGGCATCCCCCCAAGGTGACAGTTTTAGTTTTGTATATGGTTTCTCCTTCATGCATATAAAAGGTCTCACGGTCAGAAAGCCCGGAGGCACAGTTTGCATCTTGTATCATTTGCATGTTGGTGTAACTCTGTGGTCAAAAGCTTCCTGCCCCTTTGTATGAATGTGGCCAATGCTTCCTCAAGTGATTTCCCTAAAGAGAACATAGTCTTAGGCCTACCCAGGAGCCACCTAATCCTTTCTGGTTACATTTACGAAGAATAGTCCTAAAATTCTGTATTTCCATTGGAATTCCTTGCATTACCAAATGAATTAACCTTAACCTGATGAACTTTACAAATATAATGATTTGCAAGAGGGGCTTCACATTTCCTCTTTATACCATGTCCTATTCACCTCAGACCTGTTACATAACAGATCCCAGGCTAAAAGAGCAAATCTCCAGCAACTCTCATCGTCTCATGTTGCCTCTGAACTGCTACAGAGTGAAAAACGTAATTTCAGGGGTACCTGGGTGGCTCAGTGGGTTAAGCCTCTGCCTTCGGCTCAGGTCATGATCTCAGGGTCCTGGGATGGAGCCTCGCATCGGGCTGTCTGCTCAGCAGGGAGCCTGCTCCCCCCACCCTGCCTCTCTATTTGTGATCTTTGTCTCTGTCAAATAAATAAATTAAATCTTTTTTTTCTTTTAATTCAATCCATAGGTAACTTGGGATGTATACTCTGAGCCCAGTCCAGTAACAAGAGAGTATTCTAATTTGAGAGACCTTAACAAATCTTTCTAAGAAATATCACAAGGAGGGGTGCCTGGGTGGCTCAGTGGGTTAAAGCCTCTGCCTTCGGCTCAGGTCATGATCCTAGGAACCTGGGATCGAGGCCCGCATTGGGCCCTCTGCACAGCAGGGAGCCTGCTTCCTCCTTCCTTCTCCCTCTCTCTCTCTGCCTCTCTGCCTGCTTGTGATCTCTCTCTGTTAAATAAATATTTAAAAACTTAAAAAGAAAAATTCTGCAAAATTGCCTTTCCTAAAATTCAACAATTTCATGGTAACTACCCATCCATATTTAATTTTTATGTGCTATTATTTGGATAAAATTTCATTTAGTACCATCAGTTATCCCTTTGGGGGATAACTGTTAGTTGGGCACGAAGGTTGGTGTTTCCCAGAATCCCCATTTTTCCTTTTCCTTATTAAGTCAATACTTCCTTTCCTAGATTCAGGAGTCTCTTCCACTCAAGAAGCAGGATACCTTCCAGATTTTTAGAAAAAAGAATTTGTGGTTGGATCTGTGGCTGACTTTCGCCACCCAAGCTCCACGTGCCACTCCCTCATTTGCAACCTGAAAGATTGCAAACCCAGCTCTGTCCTCCACCACTTCAGCAAGATCCCCCCCCTTCCCAGTTTGGGGATCCACTGAAGCCATGTAGACAGGTGGTGTTCTGACGTGACCCTGCCTCCGAGTGACATGGAAACTTGTTGAAACAGACTGCTCATTCAGTAGGTCTGACGTGGGTCCAAGAATTTGTGTTTCTGAGGAGGAGTCAAGATGGTGAAGAAGTAGCAGGCTGAGACTACTTCAGCTAGCAGGAGATCAGCTAGATAGCTTATCTAAATATTGCAAACACCTACAAATCCAATGGCAGATCGAAGAGAAGAAGAATAGCAATTATAGAAACAGAAAATCAACCACTTTCTGAAAGGTAGGACTGGCGGAGAAGTGAACCCAAAGCGACAAGAAGATAGACCCCAGGAGGAGGGGCTGGCTCCTGGCAAGCGGCGGAGCAACGGAGCACAAAATCAGGACTTTTAAAAGTCTGTTCCGCTGAGGGACATCGCTCCAGAGGCTAAACCGGGGTGAAGCCCAAGCGGGGTCAGCGTAGCCTCAGGTCCTGCAGGGCCACAGAAGGATCGGGGGTGTCTGAGTGTTGCAGAACTTACAGGTATTAGAACAGGGAAGCCGGCTACAGAGACAGAGCCGACAGTGAGCTCTCAGCTCAGGGGTACCTTGAACCAGTCGCAGACTCGGTGAGCTCGGAGCATGGCCAGAGGCTAGGGAGACAGGAGTAATTGGGCGCGGTTCTCTGAGGGCACACAGAGGAGTGGGGCCCCGGGCTCTCGGCTCCTCAGGCCGGAGACCGGGAGGCCTCCATTTTCATTCCTGTCCTCCGGAACTCTACGGAAAGCGCTCAGGGAACTAAAGCTCCAGAAGGGAAACCCAAGTAGATTACCCAGCCCAGCTCCTGGTAAGGGCGGTGCAATTCCACCTGGGGCAAAGACCCTTGAGAATCACTACAACAGGCCCCTCCCCAAGAAGATCAACAAGAAATCCAGCCAGGATCAAGTTCACCTACCAAGGAGTGCAGTTTCAATACCAAGGAGAGCAGCAGAATTCCAGAGGAGGAGAAAGCAAAGCACAGAACTCATGGCTTTCTCCCCGTGATTCCTTAGTCTTGTAGTTAATTTAATTTTTTTTCTTTTTCAATTTTTTTCTCTCTTCTTCTGCTAAATTTTTTTAACTTTTACGCTTTTCTTTTTAACGTTTATTAACTAGTTTATCTAATATATATATATATTTATACTTTACTTTATTCGTTTTCTTTTTTTAATTGTTTCTTTTCTTCGCTTTTTTGTTTTTTTTTCTTTCTGAACCTCTTTTTATCCCCTTTCTCCCCCGTCACGATTTGGGATCTCTTCTGATTTGGTTAAAGCATATTTTCCTGGGGTTGTATCCACTCTTTTAGTATGTTACTTGCACCTTCATATACTCTTATCTGGACAAAATGACAAGGCAGAAAAAATTCACCAGAAAAAAAAAGAACAAGAGGCAGTACCAAAGGCTAGGGATCTAATCAATACAGACATTGGTAATATGTCAGATCTAGAGTTCAGAATGACGATTCTCAAGGTTCTAGCTGGGCTCGAAAAACACATGGAAGATATTAGAGAAACCCTCTCAGGAGCTATAAAAGCCCTTTCTGGAGAAATAAAAGAACTAAAATCTAACCAAGTTAAAATCAAAAAAGCTATTAATGAGGTGCAATAAAAAATGGAGGCTCTCACTGCTAGGATAAATGAGGCAGGAGAAAGAATTAGTGATATAGAAGACCAAATGACAGAGACTAAAGAAGCTGAGCAAAAGAGGGACAAACAGCTACTGGACCACGAGGGGGAGAATTCGAGAGATAAGTGACACCATAAGATGAAACAACATTAGAATAATTGGGATTCCAGAAGAAGAAGAAAGAGAGAGGGGAGCAGAAGGTATACTGGAGAGAATTATTGGAGAGAATTTCCACAATATGGCAAAGGGAACAAGCATCAAAATCCAGGAGGTGCAGAGAACCTGGTTCAAAACCAATAAGAATCAATAAGAACAGGCCCACACGCTGTCACCTAATAGTAAAATTTACAAGTCTTAGTGACAAAGATAAAATCCTGAAAGCAGCCCGGGAAAAGAAGTCTGTACCATACAATGGTAAAAATATTAGATTGGCAGCAGACTTATCCACAGAGACCTGGCAGGCCAGAAAGACCTGGCATGATATATTCAGAGCACTAAATGAGAAAAACATGCAGCCAAGAATACTATATCCAGCCAGCCTATCATTGAAAATAGGAGAGAAAAAAAGCTTCCAGGACAAACAAAAACTGAAAAAAAAACCCAGCTCTACAGGAAATATTGAAAGGGGTCCTCTAAGCAAAGAGAGAGCCTAAAAGTAGTTGATCAGAAAGGAACAGAGACAATATACAGTAACAGTCACCTTACAGGCAATACAACTGCACTAAATTCATATCTCTCAATAGTTACCCTGAATGTTAATGGGCTATAATGCCCCAATCAAAAGACACAGGCTATCAGAATGGATAAAAAAACAAAACCCATCTATATGTTGCCTACAAGAAACTCATTTTAAGCCCGAAGACACCTCCAGATTTAAAGTGAGGGGGTGAAAAAGAATTTACCATGCTAATGGACATCAGAAGAAAGCAGGAGTGGCAATCCTTATATCAGATCAATTAGACTTTAAGCCAAAGACTATAATAAGAGATGAGGAAGGACACTATACCATACTCAAAGGATCTGTCCAACAAGAAGATCTAACAATTTTAAATATCTACGCCCCCAACGTGGGAGCAGTCAACTATATGAACCAATTAATAACAAAATCAAAGAAACACATCAACAATAATACAATAATAGTAGGGGACTTTAACACTCCCCTCACGGAAATGGACAGATCATCCAAACAAAAGATCAACAAGGAAATAAAGGCCTTAAATGATACACTGGACCAGATGGACATCACAGATATATTCAGAACATTTCATCCCAAAGCAACAGAATACACATTCTTCTCTAGTGCACATGGAACATTCTCCAGAATAGATCACATCCTCGGTTCTAAATCAGGTCTCAACTGGTATCAAAGATTGGGATCATTCCCTGCATATTTTCAGACCACAATGCTCTGAAGCTAGAACTCAATCACAAGAGGAAATTTGGAAAGAACCCAAATACATGGAGACTAAACGGCATCCTTTTAAAGAATGAATGGGTCAACCAGGAAATTAAAGAAGAATTGAAAAAATTCATGGAAACAAATGACAATAAAAAACACAATGGTTCAAAATCTGTGGGACACAACAAAGGCAGTCCTGAGAGGAAAATATATAGCGGTACAAGCCTTTCTCAAGAAAAAGAAAGGTCTCAAGTACACAACCTAACCCTACACTTAAAGGAGCTGGAGAAAGAACAAGAAAGAAACCCTGAACCCAGCAGGAGAAGAGAAATCGTAAAGATCAGAGCAGAAATCAATGAAATAGAAACCAAAAAAAACAATAGAAGAAATCAACGAAACTAGGAGCTGGTTCTTTGAAAGAATTAATAAGATTGATAAACCCCTGGCCAGACGTATCAAAAAGAAAAGAGAATGGACCCAAATAAATAAAATCATGAATGAAAGAGGAGAGATCACAACTAACACCAAAGAAATACAGACAATTATAAGAACATACTATGAGCAACTTTACGCAAACAAATTTGACAATCTGGAAGAAATGGATGCATTCCTAGAGACATATAAACTACCACAACTGAACCAGGAAGAAATAGAAAGCCTGAACAGGCCCATAACGAATAAGGAGATTGAAACAGTCATCAAAAATCTCCAAACAAACAAAAGCCCAGGGCCAGACGGCTTCCCGGGGGAATTCTACCAAACATTTAAAGAAGAAATAATTCCTATTCTCCTGAAATTGTTCCAAAAAATAGAAATGGAAGGAAAACTTCCAAACACATTTTAGGAGGCCAGCATCACCTTGATCCCAAAACCAGACAAGGATCCCATCAAAAAAGAGAACTACAGGGGCACCTGGGTGGCTCAGTGGGTTAAGCCGCTGCCTTCGGCTCAGGTCATGATCTCAGGGTCCTGGGATCGAGTCCCGCATCGGGTTCTCTGCTCAGCAGGGAGCCTGCTTCCCCCTCTCTCTCTCTCTCTGCCTGCCTCTCTGCCTCCTTGTGATCTCTGCCTGTCAAATAAATAAATAAAATCTTAAAAAAAAAAAAAAAGAGAACTACAGACCAATATCCTTGATGAACACGGATGTGAAAATTCTCACCAAAATACTAGCCAATAGGATTCAGCAGTACATTAAAAGGATTATTCACCAGGACCAAGTGGGATTTATTCCAGGGCTGCAAGGTTGGTTCAACATCCGCAAATCAATCCATGTGATACAACACATTAATAAAAGAAAGAACAAGAATCATATGATACTCTCAATAGATGCTGAAAAAGCATTTGACAAAGTACAGCATCCCTTCCTGATCAACACTCTTTAGAATGTAGGGCTAGAGGGCACATACCTCAATATTATCAAAGCCATCTAAGAAAAACCCACCGCAAATATCATTCTCAATGAAGAAAAACTGAAAGCTTTTCCGCTAAGGTCAGGAACACGGCAGGGGTGTCCATTATCACCACTGCTATTCAACATAGTACTAGAAGTCCTAGCCTCAGCAATCAGACAACAAAAGGAAATTAAAGGCACCCAAATCGGCAAAGAAGTAGTCAAACTATCACTCTTCACAGATGACATGATACTATATGTGGAAGACCCAAAAGACTCCACTCCAAAACTGCTAGAACTTGTACAGGAATTCAGTAAAGTGTCAGGATATAAAATCAATGCACAGAAATCAGTTGCATTTCTCTACACCAACAACAAGACAGAAGAAAGAGAAATTAAGGAGTCAATCCCATTTTCAATTGCACCCAAAACCATAAGATACCTAGGAATAAACCTAACTAAAGAGGCTAAGAATCTATACTCAGAAAACTATAAAGTACTCATGAAAGAAATTGAGGAAGACACAAAGAAATGGAAAAATATTCCATGCTCCTGGATTGGAAGAATAAATATTGTGAAAATGTCTATGCTACCTGAAGCAATCTACACATTTAATGCAATTCCTATCAAAGTACCATTCGTCTTTTTCAAAGAAATGGAACAAATAATCCTAAAATTTATATGGAACCAGAAAAGACCTCGAATAGCCAAAGGAATATTGAAAAAGAAAGCCAAATTTGGTGGCATCACAATTCCAGACTTCAAGCTCTATTACAAAGCTGTCGTCATCAAGACAGCATGGTACTGGCACAAAAACAGACACATAGATCAATGGAACCGAATAGAGAGCCCAGAAATAGACCCTCAACTCTATGGTCAACTAATCTTTGACAAAGCAGGAAAGAATGTCCAATGGAAAAAAGACAGCCTCTTCAATAAATGGTGTTGGGAAAATTGGACAGCCACATGCAGAAAAATGAAATTGGACCATTTCCTTACACCACACACAAAAATAGACTCAAAATGGATGAAGGACCTCAATGTGAGAAAGGAATACACCAAAATCCTTGAGGAGAACACAGGCAGCAACCTCTTCGACCTCAGCCGCAGCAACATCTTCCTAGGAACATCGCCAAAAGCAAAGGAAGCAAGGGCAAAAATGAACTAGGGATTTCATCAAGATCAAAAGCTTTTGCATAGCAAAGGAAACAGTTAACAAAACCAAAAGACAACTGACAGAATGGGGAAGATATTTGCAAATGACATATCAGATAAAGGACTAGTGTCCAAAATCTGTAAGAACTTAGCAAACTCAACACCCAAAGAACAAATAATCTAATCAAGAAATGGGCAGAGGACATGAACAGACATTTCTGCAAAGAAGACATCCAGATGGCCTACAGACACATGAAAAAGTGCTCCATATCACTCGGCATCAGGGAAATACAAGTGAGATACCACCTCACACCAGTCAGAATGGCTAAAATGAACAAGTCAGGAAATGACAGATGCTGGCGAGGATGTGGAGAAAGGGGAACCCTCCTACACTGTTGGCGGGAATGCAAGCTGGTGCAACCACTCTGAAAAACAGCATGGAGGTTCCTCAAAATGTTGAAAATAGAACTACCCTATGACCCAGCAATTGCACTACTGGGTATTTATCCTCAAGATACAAATGTAGTGATCTGAAGGGGCACGTGCACCTGAATGTTTATAGAAGCAATGTCCACAATAGTCAAACTATGGAAAGAATCTAGATGTCCATCAACAGATGAATGGATAAAGAAGACGTGGTATATATACACAATGGAATACTATGCAGCCACCAAAGGAAATGAAATCTTGCCATTTGCGACAACATGGATGGAACTAGAGGATATCACGCTTAGCAAAATAAGTCAAGCAGAGAAAGACAACTATCATATGATCTCCCTGATATGAGGAAGTGGAGATACAACATGGGGGGTTAAGGGGTTAGGAGAAGAATCAATGAAACAAGATGGGATTGGGAGGGAGACAAACCATAAGTGACTCAATCTCACAAAACAAACTGAGGGTTGCTGGGGGAGGGGGTTTGGGAGAAGGGGGGTGGGGTTATGGACATTGGGGAGGGTATGTGCTATGGTGAGTGCTGTGAAGTGTGTAAACCTGGCGATTCACATACCTGTACCCCAGGGGTTAAAAATATATGTTTATAAAAAATTAAAAATTAAAAAAAATATTAAAATATACAAACTTGTGATACAGCAAAAAAAAAAAAGAAGAAGAAGAAGAAGAAGAAGAATTTGTGTTTCTGACCAAGGACCTGGATGACGCAGGTGACTGAGTGCAGTGACCATAATTTGGAAACCACTGCATATATTTCAGGGCATCAACCTCCCACCTGGAAAGCCCTAACTTGTCTCAACACATACCAACGTCAGAGATTGAGAAGACTGGAAGAACAGCTAAAACCGTCAAGAACTCATTTCAGCCGACACCAGCTCTAGAGATGGGGGATTTTGTAAATGACTAGCTAAACCTGGCAGATTCCCCGGCTGTCTGGATTCTGGACCATGCTCCCTTACCTAGGTGTTCAGAATTTTCCAGACTCTCTTCCCTTCATTCCTGGGCTGCCGTTACCCTGCCTGGTCTCAGTATCATAGCCTCATTGTTACATATCTTCTGATTCTGATAAAAGCCTGATGAAGAAAAACTTCAGTCCGTTTTTGGAAAGCAGATGAAAACTGCTCATCAGGTCAGGATTCCTCTAAAGGCACAAGCCCCTTTCAAGAGTGTAATATTCAGGGGCACCTGGGTGGCTCAGTGGATTAAGCCGCTGCCTTCGGCTCAGGTCATGATCTCAGGGTCCTGGGATCGAGCCCTGCATCGAGCCCTGCTCGGCAGGGAGCTGCCTGACTCTCTGCCTACTTGTGATCTCTCTCTCTGTCAAATAAATAAATAAAATCTTTAAAAAAAAAAAAAAAAAGAGTGTCACATTTATTAGCAATTCAGTAAGTCCCTGTACATTCTCAGCTGTCTCCAAACTCATGGGGAGGGGGAAGTACCTGATATGAGCTTCCACTGCGGCCAATACCTTAAGAGCTTGTGAACAATTCCACAAAGCAAAACCATGCCCTCAGTGAGCTCACGGCTGTAATAAAAGCTGTGTAAGGCCAGGAGGGGGGTATAATGGAGCTGGGATTCACATCCCCCTGACAGCCCTCTTAATTCATTTCTCCTCATTCCGGGTGATTCACAGACACCCGCACAATACAGCTTAGGCTCTTGAGTCCCCGGTACAGAAGAGGTTGCCACAGGGCCCTGCAATTTTCATCACGGAGCAAAATCAACTACTGATTACCTTATGGTTTACATTGTAAATGAGATAGTTTGGGGAGAACACAAAGACAATCTTTATGAAAGACAAACACCCCTCCCCCAACAAAAACAACACCCCTTCTGAATTATTTTCCCACAACTAAGACAATGATTTAAGACTCTGCCAAAGCATTTTAGCAACTACAGCTGATTTCTGGCAAGGAGCACGGATGAAGCCCAAGTCAGAAGGCCTCATGTCGGGACCCAGAGCTGGCCCGGGTCACCTGCGCTGCTGTCATCTCTGCGTGACAGACTCAGAGAGGAGGAAGACCCAACTGTTAAAATACCCAGCATGAGCCCCCCACCCTGGCTCCTGAGTCCATGCGGGACACCCTGACGGCCGTATGCCCCACCCTCTCGCGGTAGCTGCCTCCTTGACTCTTGTCTTCTCCGAAGCTCTGACAGCTGCCCTGTCACGCTTGGAGAAAGACCACCTCACAGTGCAGAACCATGAAATTCATCTGCATTGGCCAAATGTAACAGGGAGCCCCTTAGCTGCAAAAGCAACTGTCGGGGTTCCCGTTGGGGGGGTCTTGGGTGCTGGAGGCGGGAGAGGCCAGAGAGGGGAAGCACAGAGGCCCTATCGGTCCAGCACAGACAGGAGGGAGTCGGGAGCCGCCCCTTCTGCTTCCGGGGGCCACGTCTGTCATCTTCTTCCCCCTCATGAGAAAACCTCTCCCATCACACTTAACTTCTGTTGACTCGGCCGGGTATTTACTTTTATACATTTTATCGCTGGGTACAGATTGAAGCAGCAGATACCTGCAGGGCAGTTTGTAGGGAATACTTAAGAACGGTTTCCTGGAAATAGGAAGGAGATGGTAGGTGGGGAGGCCTGCGCCAGAGGAAAGTGGCCCCCAATAAACATGGCCGGAGGGGCTGGAGCCTCCCGGTCTCCAGCAGAAATATCCCAGCTGTCATGCAGTGTCAGCCGGAAGACAGAGAGCACGACCTGTCCTTTCCCACCGACCCCCATGCCTCCCAGCCAGATGCCAGGATCCCGGGCCCGCCTGGACACATGGCAGTGTCTCTGGTTATGACAGAAACCCAGGAGGAGTCCTAGCATTTCCCAGGATTCCTTACTCATCTTTTCAAACCAGACAGAGGGCAGGAGGTCACTCTGTCAACAGCTTTCATCGGGTCACACAAATGTCCAGTGATTCACCTCAACAAGCAGCTTCTGATAAACAGATCTGGAAAACACAGCTTAGGCCCGAGGTCACAATATAGGCTTTTCCCTCAACCTACTGTGTCCAGGAAGTCAGTGTAACGGCCAAGGATATAACCTAAAATTAAGTGCAGCAAGAATGGGGCACCTGGGTGGCTCAGTGGGTTGAGCTTCTGCCTTTGGCTCAGGTCATGATCTCAGGGTCCTGGGATCGAGCCCTGCGTCGGGCTCTCCGCTCAGCGGGGAGACTGCTTCCTCCCCCCTCTCTCTGCCTGCTGCTCTGCCTACCTGTGATCTGTCTCTGTCAAATAAATAAATCAAAATCTTTAAAAAAAAAAAAAAGGTACAGCAAGAATTCTGAGCAGGCCTGTTTCCTGAGAAGAAAGTGTGAGTAAATCAGCAGTTATGGCCACCATTGGTACAAGGACCATGACCGGAATCAGATATTCGGGTGGACGGTGACAGAGTGGCTTTGCATTTCATTTACATGTCTGACAGGCTACCTCTTTAGTACGAAAAGTTTCAAACACACACAAAAAGGAGAACAGTGTCAACACTTGTCACACCAACTCTACAACCAACCCTACAGTGTGTCGTTTCTATAACATGACAATATTTTCTTACAGAATCAGGACTCCACTGCTGCCCTTAACAAAATTCCTTGATTGTATCTGGCATCCCCAGGCCATATTCAATCTCCCAGTCCAATTCAAGCTAATGGAGAGACCTAGTTTTATTGTGTATGGAGCATGGGAAAATTGATAATATTGGAAAACTGATACAGTAATGCTGACTACAGATACTGAACAACCCTCAGAGAGGAGCAAAACTTACAAACATTTGGTAATTAACACGAATCACAACAATTTATCCAACTGCTTGACGCGGACCCCCAGTAACCACAGATCATAATAACGATTAACGCCGTGTCATTAGATGTTCACCGGATCAGAGTTGGAATCCAATAAAATATGCATGAAGAGCGAAGGCATTGGCTTGCAACTTTAAAAGAAAATTGTTCACTTCCAACAAACTCGAGCTGACCTAGATGATCTGAATTCAGACCCAGGGAAGTGGAGCTGATATCAGGAGCACCAGAAGACTTGGGGCTTCGTCAAATTCATATCCTCTGTGCTTACCTTTGCAGCGATAGATTAAGCCCTTCGCGAGGTGGGGGAAATGCTGATCCCAGACCGACACGATGACAGAAGACACACTTGTTCTGGCGTCTGTGACAAGGAACTCTTTGTGTGAACGTGCTGGAGCCAGAAGGCAGGTTTTGCTCTAAACAGTGGCTGTTTAAGGGCCCCTCGTCCTCCTCCTTGCCCTCCCAGCACACACACTGGTTTGCAGGGCTGAACTCAGGCGAAGGGGCGGAAGAGACCTTGAGCACGTTCCTTCTGTGACTCAGTGGGTCATCTGGGAGACACTGATGGTTCCCATCAAAGGGCTTTCTGCTACGCTACCGCACGACCTATACGACACATTTGCATGGTCCTTTCTAAGTCCCTGTGTCAAAGGACGCACTTAGTCCAAAGGAAAAGGGTCTAACAGAAGTCAAGGGGGAGCTCCGTGCTGTAAAGTCTTCCACCGGCAGCTGGCATTTGCCATGAAGCCTGCCCCAGACCTTTGTTCTCATCCTCCCTGAGCCTTGTGGCCACTTGGTTCTTTGGACGCAAACACTAGTGAACTCAAGGATGCTGACCTGCCCCAAGGATCAACAGACTGGCTCAGCATTCTGGCAGGATAACCTCTGGAATGTTGGCCCTAACTTCTTAGTGAGGTTGTGAGGGTTTTGTTAAGTCACATTAGCCTTCTGCAAAAGGGGAGGGAGGAAGAGAGGAAGGCAGGGAGAGAAGGGAGGGAAGAAGGAACGTGGGAAGGCAGGCGGGCCGGCTGTGCTTGGAAACGACCCTCTGGAACCCAGACACCGGTGAGCCTGTTGAAGACTTTAAGTCTGACAGCCCAGCATTCTCAAACCATGGCCGCTCTGAAGGGAATATACTTATACTTAACAGAAACCACCTGCATTTTGAAGTTGCCCTAAATTTAAAGCTTCTGGGAGACTTAATTAAATTTCATGAAGACCACAGCTGCTCAACCAAGATGTATTGTGGCACCCACTTAGTTATTCCTGAGGAAATTAAGCAGCAGCACGAAGACCGACCTCAGCTTTCACATTAAAACCTCTCCATAGTAACATCCCTGAGTCTATAAAGAGGGTAATGCTCGGACACCTGAGTGGCTCAGTGGGTTAAGGCTCTGCCTTCGGCTCAGGTCATGATCCCAGGGTCCTGGGATTGAGCCCCATGTCGGGCTCTCTGCTCAGCAGGGAGCCTGCTTCCCCTCTCTCTCTGCCTGCCTCTCTACTTACTTGTGATCTCTGTCTGTCAAATAAATAAAATCTAAAAAAAAAAAAAAGAAAGAAAGTAGTGCTCTTTTCTTTTCGTAAGCTAATAACGTCAAACTACTCACGCGTTCCTGTAGCAAGAAAGGAAAACAGTACTAGAAGGAGAAAGATGAGGAGAAAGGCCGGATGTATGGGGAAACTATCTTGAGTGTGAAACTGGGTGATATCCTAGCTGACTTCCTATCCCTAAAGCCCCTTGGTCCTCCGCTCCCCACCCCCAAGTGGCATCTCTTTGGGTCCTAATAGGCCTGTGTGTTATCTGCCACTTCAGGGCAAGTGCCCACTTCATGCAGATCAGGATGGGTACCTGTAAATCCCAGCACCAGGGTACATGGCTTGCTGTGCGCTCGCGGGAATCTTACTTAACCAAGACTACTTCTCTGCAGAAACAATGGTGATTCCATTGAAGGATTTTAGCAGTAGGTTGGTAGAGATACAGTAGAAGGTGACACCAGGCAGAAACTTTTCTCCAGGACAGGACAGCGGGAAGAGGAGGGGAAACTGCCCAACCTGCTTTCACAAAGGGCAACCGGACAGCCGAGGACACGACTGTGCATCAGACTCCCCTGGAGAGCTTGTTAACAGACTGCGGGAGACTGCTCCCAGAGTTTCCTCCTCAGGAGGCTGGGGGTGGGCCCCCAAACTTGCCTAACAAATGGCCAGATGCTGATACTACGGGTCCACAGACCATATTTTGAGAACCACTGATCAAAGACATAGCGTCTCCAAACCCTAGAAAACTGAGGCATTTAGGAAATGCTTTGGGATTAGGTCAGTCTGATCCAAAAAGCAGACCATAGCATTGAGAAAACGAAGCCACCAGTGACAGGAAGTAGCTGGCTAATGGCTGAGTCACAGACATCTGCCCCAAACGGCAGGTCCATCCCCAAGAAGGGAGGAATAAAGCCTCACCCTTGAAAGGTGATAGGGTTGGGTGGGGTCCCACAGCCACCATCCAGCTGCTAGAATCAGGAAAAGGCTATGGAAGGTCTCCAGGGGCTGAGGAATGAAGTTTGGAGAGACTGCTTCAGGGTAAGGAACATCTGCCTATGAGGAAGACCTGACTGGTCTGTGGGTAGGCTGGAAACTGTGTTCCCCATCCTGGCAACCAAACCTAGCCCCCCACCCCAACACACACACCCAGACAGACCCATGCCCACAAGTGCCCCAGGTCTTTACCATTTCTGTATCATTAAGCAAAAACCTTAATCACTGAAGTCTACACTCATCTGCTTCCACTCAGAGCACTGTCTACACCGACTTAATGAACGACAACACACAGAACCCTGAAGCGAAGTTACTGAAACACTTTCATATTTACTGTCACGTAACTCTTACAACATCCTCGTGAGATACACCGAGGGAACAAGCAAGAGAAAGGATTTTCATGCGTCACACAACTAGCCCTCAGACCCCCAACTGTGTGAAATTGAGGCCAGCCTCCCGGTTCCAAGACTGGCCTCTTGATGCTACATTCAATATTTTTTCTCATTAGACCACGTTCCCTCCCATTTAAAAGGGATGAGAACCAACTCTACAGAACCGGAGAAACTTAACCTTCCCTGCTTCATTCAGTGAGAACCCAAATCAACAGATTATCCAGATTATCATTGCATTGAATTTAAGACACCTGGTACCATCCATCGCCCTAAGGAGCTCCCTCCCCTGCCTTCAGAAAGACAGAGCTCTGCATCATTCAAGGTAACCAAATAAAGGTTCCACAACCACACACACCAGGTACTTTAAAAAGGGGATTCAGGCATCCAGTGGGATGGATGGACAGATGCTATTGATTCTATTGATTCTAAGTTCTCTTAATTTCTCCGTTAGGTTACTCATGAAGAACACATTCATTATCCCTATCACTCTCTCTGTCACTTTCACGTGTAAAATGTTTCTGTGGGCACACTAATTTCAACGGACAAGAAATCTTGGTATCATCATAGCCACAGTGAACATAAAGGACAATGGATTTTTTTTTTCATGTTTGCTGGTTCATTTTTGACAAGTGGACATAGACAGGACAATGTTTCTTACCAGAATGCATGGGTTTGGAATTCCCAAATTAGAACAATACGAGTACCTCACAGTCCCAAGTAGATGTATTTCTTGTCCAATGGCGTCTTTCCTATTTGAAAGTGTTTTCTTTCATCTTCTCTAATGTACTCTTTCCCCTTTTCTTTCCGTTGTTCACACTGTAAAGTTCTAAAATGAAAGTCCATATGCATCGACTCTGTGATGTTTGTTCTAAAAGCCTGCAAATTTTTAATGGAATCATTATAAAAAATTCTGCTTGTTAAACCCAAGTACAAGTAGAGATGCATTAATATTTTAAGTGGAAAGCTCATCAAGGCAATGTGCCACAAAGACTTAGGAGTTGAGCGAGCTGAGTTTGACTTCCGGCACCGATACATCCTAACTCTGTGACTTTGGTGAAGTTTCTTCTTTGGGGGAAAAAAAAACGTAAGTCACAGGAATAAAATGGAATCACATGTGTGGGCACCAGTGTAAAGGATAAGGCAGCACTTTACAGCGATTAGGCACAGAGACTACCTGTGTCCACATCATAGATTCACCATTTGACAGCGACAGGATGGTGAACAACTGATTTAACCCCCCAAAATCTGTCTCCTCATCATTGCAATGAGGGTAATGGTATTATCTGCCCCACAGGCTTTTGATGACTGGCTCGGAGGAGGCTTGGGAAACCCTTGGCATGGAGTGCTACAGATGGAGCGGAACTTGGACCCGGGTCCCTTTCCTGCCAACCTCTTTGCAAGGGCCCTCGGGTCTTCCTACACCCAACTCTCCCTACCTTGGCATCCTAGGTGGCCCAGAAGGAGAAAAGACATGTAAGCTAGACACTGAATCTTCACAGGGAGAGAAGTGTCTTTGTTGAGGCATAGATATCCCGTAAAACCCTGGTCAGCTGTGAAAATAACACTGCAATGGCCTGGCTGAGAAATGAGTCAGATGTTTCTGTATGGTAAAGTGGGACAGAGTGGAGCTCCGGGGGCATGGGGGGTAAGCAGGGCCAGTGTGAGAGGAGCCAGCCCATTTGGAACTTTCCAATGGTAGGAGGAGCCAAGGCAGTTCTGAGAACCAGAGTGTCTAGTATAGGCCATGAGGAGCCCGCCGGGCCAAGTTGTAAGGAAAGTCCTCTGTGTCAATCCAGGTGCTTCCATGTTGGCCTGCTACACATAATGACCTTGAGCATGTGTGGTTTGGGGAAAACATCGACAAAAGTGAATACTGCCCCCCATTTAGTTTCAGGGCAGTGACATAAGAAGGGAATGGCTGAGTGAGGGGGAGATGAGAGATGATAAGCCAATGGAATCAGAAAATCCTATCAAAAGGTGATGAGAAAAGCCATCAAACCCCCCCCAAGAATACTTGGGCACATTGGTAGGCACCCCAGATTCTCACTTAAGCAGGGACTCTGGGTTTAATTATTAAATGAGAGGTGACCAAGAGAGTTGGAAAACTTGGGCCCAACCACCTTGATTGGCCAAGACTGCTAACAGCTTGACTGTGCCATTTGCACCACTGGCTTTTAACTGGGTTTTAACTGATTCTTACCTGAGAAAGTAAAATACTTGACTTCAAAGCAAGTCTGGAAAGTTAATACTCAGAGTCTTTAAGTCTTGAAGCTAGAAGGCCTTCCCACAACCCCTTAATAGCTCAGAAACCAGCCTGGAAAATGGTGGGCCCAGTTCTCAGAGCAAGCTCTAGCAGCCCGTGGATTGGAGTCCTCAACCAAGGGCAGCCATTCCCTTCCTTATCATTGGGCTGGTGGTTTCATGTCAGAAATGCTATAAAAAGGAGCCCCAGTGTACGTATAAGATAGCTCAAGAAACCAGGGGGTTAGGACGAGCTGCCCACAGATGTTCTAGAGCGGAAATGTTATTAATCCATTTCAGCAAAAGAGGATCTTTCTTTGAACTACACCAATCAACTCTATCAATACATTATTATATCAGGCAACTCTGAATGACAAATTAATGCCCTTTTGAGGATAAAACCCATTTTGAGGATGAAACCCATTCTTGGACACAGAAAAGTGGAATTAAATATGAAAAAAGGCCCATTTGATTATCGGAACTTCTAAAGTTTTCATTTGCTTTTCTGTGTCTTGAACTGATTTTCTGGTGCGTTGAAACAAAGTGAACACAAATTTAGAAAATCCAATGCCTTTACAAAGAATATGAAACTTTTGAAAAATTTTTATCACTGTGGTCTAATTATTGAATATGTGTTTAAATTGTCACTGAATTTATGAAATGAAAATCAACTAAACATTTTAATCAACTTAATTTGGAGATTTTAAACCCATAATTTTTACAAAATGGCTGCGAAATAAAGCCATACTCCCTCAGCAATGCAACATGTTTATAACAGTAATAATTCCACTTTCAAGACATACAAAGACCACCAAGATGAGCTACTATATAGAACTTGAAATTAATAGACCGTGTCTTATGCCTCTGTTTGTCTTTATAATAGTTAGAGCTATAAACCTAATTAAATTCAAGAGAAAATGCACCAGTCAGACATAAGATTTTATCAAGAAAAGACAAATGATAGTTGTTTGGATACTGGAGGAGGGGGAAAAAGGCACTTAGGGGATAGAACATAAAGGAGCTACAGGATATAAGCTAGGGGCACATTTTCAACTGTGCAAGGAAAGTGAGAAATAAAAAGTCAGATGGACACCTGGGTGGTCAGTCAGTTAAGCGTCTGCCTTTGGCTCAGATCCTGATCCCAGGGTCCTGAGATCCAGCCCCAGGTCAGGCTCCCTGCTCAGCAGGGGTCTGCTTCTCCCTCTCTTCCTTTGCCTCTGCCCCACTGCTGTGTGTGCACTCTCTCTTTCTGACAAATAAATAAAATCTTCATATTAAAAAAAAAAGAATTCTCGGGCGCCTGGGTGGCTCAGTGGGTTAAGCTGCTGCCTTCGGCTCAGGTCATGATCTCAGGGTCCTGGGATCGAGGCCCGCATCGGGCTCTCTGCTCAGCAGGGAGCCTGCTTCCCTCTCTCTCTCTCTCTGCCTGCCTCTCCATCTACTTGTGATTTCTCTCTGTCAAATAAATAAATAAAATCTTTAAAAAAAAAAAAAAAAAAGAATTCTCATCACAATAACAAAATATTACATACAAAAAAAAAAAAAAAGTTAAAAATGTCATAGATAAAGGGGCTTCTCCGGTCCAAGTAATTCTGCAGTGCCCAGTCTTTTCCTGTTTCCACTTTAGAAAATTGTCTATACAGCCTAAGTTAAGAGTTCAAGTATTGCCAGCATTATAGAAAGAGCACTCCTCGTGGCCCCAGTGCCCTGGTTAAGGAGTCTAAGACAAATCAGATGATCTGCAGAAGGTAGGGATGGAAGGGTATGTTTTGAGGCATTGCTTCAAGTGCATCATAGAATAAAGATGAAGTAGGAGTGGGTGACCTTGTTTCTTCATCTGGTGCTTAGACTTTCCCAGTAGGACCGGGCACAACTCATTGTCTTGTCAGAGGTTCAAGGTCAACTGCCAGGGCTGGAGTTTGTTTTGTTTTTAGGTAGGCTACACGCCCAACCTGGGGCTTCTGCTCTCCACTCTGAGACCAAGCGTTGTGTGCTCTACCACTGATCCATCCAGGTGCCCCCAAATGCGCTTTTTTAATTGTCAACTCCAAAGAGTTAGAAACTGACAGTTTACAAGTGGGGAAATACAGATTTTTTAAAATATTTTATTTATTTATTTGACAGACAGAAATCACAAGTAGGCAGAGAAGCAGGCAGAGAGACAGAGGAGGAAGCAGGCTCCCCGCTGAGCAGAGAGCCCAATGCGGGGCTTGATCCCAGGACTCTGGGATCGTGACCTGAGCCAACGGCAGAGGCTTTAACCCACTGAGCTACCCAAGCACCCCAAGATTTCTTTTTTTTTTTTTTTAATGATTTTATCGTTTTCTAAGTAATCTGTACATCCACTGTGAGGCTCGAACTTACAACCCCGAGGTCAAGTCGCACGTTCCACCAACTGAGGCAGCCACGTGCCTTGAAATACACATTCCTTAGACAACTCATAGGCAAATGTTTATTCTTTGACTAAAGTGCAACTGAAATTAAACCTGAGAAGCCACGGGACATCTACTGAAAAGGAAGAATTTCTTTAAATGATAATGTCTTGAGAAACAGTAACAATAAAATTGTGTGCATTCAATGTAATCAGCTCCTGAACGTCAGCTTCCGTGTTCACATGTGACTCGCCAACACCCAGTGTACACTAGGAATCCAGTGAATACTTCTTGACTGAGGATCCATCCATTACTGGTCTTGAAAATTGTGCTTTGGGAATCCGTATGGTCCTACATAGCAAAAACCATAAAGCTGAACGTGCTTGCCTATTAAGCTGGTGAGGAGTGAAGGGAAATGGTGTGTCCTCACTCACTTCCACGGGCCCAGAAACATGGAGCACTGTGCACTAGGCAGGAGAAGAAAGGCCTATTCTGACCGGGGATAGTAGGGGAGAAGGTAGGGGTACCAACACCCTAACCTCTCATCTCCCAGTCGGAACTCAAAGAT